>NC_133654.1:215345344-215646072 GCF_009905375.1 Apium graveolens
GAATGTCAGAGAATCCTTGATACCTGCCTTGGTTATTCTCATAATTGACCAATGACAGTTGTCCTCTATTACGCGCTTGGACGTGTGTCTCACGTGTTGAGGCTCTTAAAAATTGGGCCTCAGAGAATCAGTAGTCCGGACTGCGAGTGAGGTGAGACTGGTTAATGCCAGGAATCCGGACCCCATTCTTCTAGGAGCCACGTTAATCATTGAAGTTCTAGTATTGCAGATAGAGATAGAGCAATCACTAGTCCTTGATATACGTTCAGCTTAAACATTCTTGAATTAACCTATTACATGTCAGTCCGAAAAAATTAACAATTTATTACACATTAGTATTGATTTGTATCTATAAAAGTTCTAAAACATTTTTTTAATTAATGTGGGATGTTACAAATAAGTAGAAGATTAAACGGGTATCTCGCCTTCCGATAAGTTCACTTAAATGGACCATAAGTCTGGTTTAAACTTAAACTTGTGCCGCAACGCTCTTATTCACCACTTATCTATATTTACTATTATAAGCAACACCCTCTATTTGGTAGTCAGTTGTTCGGTACAGTGTTTGGTACGACAAATAACAATCGTCAGATCCTAAAGTCAGAAAGATGAGAAACTGTTGGATACAATAATAAAATATTATTATATTAATATTTAAACTGTTCTCATGGATTCAGGGTTCGAACCCCCGTCAACAGCTTATTATATTTAAATTTTTTTATTTTTATTTTAACAACATATTATATTATATTATTTATTTTCAGTCAAGTCTCAAATTATTATAAAACATATATTGTTATAGCTTATTATATTATTCGATTAATTTTTTCAACTATTGAAAATTATATTATAAAATATATTATTAAAAACTATCGTACAAAGCAATCCGTGTATCGCACGGATTATAAGTTAGTATTAAATAAGTAGAAAGTGATGTATGAGGTATTTTCTCGCCTACTCAAAATATTTTAAATTTTTAAACAAGACCAAAGGACAAAGGAATGGGTAGCAAGGGCAAACAAAAACAGAAAATGCCAGCAAACTTATCAATGTAGTTTAGCATAACAATGATAAAACCTGGAATAGAATGGAGAGATCTAGTTTGGAGAGGACTGATTAATGAATGGAAAATAGTATAGGTATAAATGAATTATTAAAATAGTTATAATGTAATATGTTACATGTTTGTTGGTTAATAGGTCTAATTAAATTTTTTTATTATGTCATATTATCCATGTGATGTTATTTGTGACAATTTTTGTAAATTTTTTTTCCCTCTCGCATCACTCTAAATGAATTGATAACGGTCACTTCCCTAATTAATTATGGTCTTTCTAATGTGTGTCCAAGCCACACATTAGTCACTAATTTCAGTAAAAATGAGTTTTTTTTATTGGTGTAATTGATATGAATGCAGGGGGGCATTATACATTTATTATTTAACCACCAATAAAAAAAAGCTCATTTATATAGGAGTTAGTGATAGAAAATCCCACTTAAGTTTTGTTTCTCTTTATTTAAGTGGTTAATTTCACATTTCCGTTGAATGTACGCCACGTGTCCGTACGGACACACACAAACATATGTACACCCATACCACACTCCCACGCACTCTCTTGGTGTCTGTTCCTTGCTCCCAAAACCCTAAAACCCTAATCAAACAAACTTGTAAAAACTCCCAACACATGTCTACGACGTCGTTTTAATGATCTTCCTGAAGAACCGCAGCTGGCATTCTCTTACGACTGTCCGTAAAAGACCTAATCAGATCAACATCAGTTAACAAAACATGGTACTCTCTAATCAACAACCCCTCTTTCATTTCTGCTCAGATTTCTCGTTGTATTTCTCACTGTAATGATAATGCTGTGCTTATTATCCCTCCTCTTACTTCTATTCAAAATTACTGCTCCTTAATCTCTGCTGATACTTCTACTTTACTCGAAAAATTCCATATCCCCTTTGAGACCAAGACTCGTACTTTGAAATTAGTTGCTGAAATTGATGGCCTTCTTTTGTTAACTGATCTTCAATTGCCTTATGCTTCTAGAGAGTTGTATCTTTGGAACCCTTATGTTAAGACACATAGAGTGCTTCTTTCGAGTTGTTTTAAGAAGTTTCTCGATATACGCAGTAAGAGTTCTTTTGTGGTAGGAATGGGCTTTGACAAGCTTACTAATGATTACAAAGTTGTTAGGATTGTCTATGTTGAGGATGCCAAGTTTATGTTGTTGGGAGAGGTGGCTCCTAAGGTTGAGATTTTTAGTTTAAGGAAGAATACGTGGCGGAGGATAAAGGATGCTGTTGTTCCTATACTTGCTTTTGATAGTGGGACTTATGTTGATGGTAGTTTCTACTGGTTGGAGATGAGTTGTCCCGAATCCGTGGAAATCCGCAAATCTAAGGGTAAAAAATTTAGGATATTGTCTTTTGATTTGTTAATGAGGCGTTTGGGGAAGTGAAAGTGCCAGTTGACGCTCTTGATAGTTCAGGAGAAGTGGGAGGACCGTACAAGCTTATGAAATTTGAGGGTTCGCTGGCTTTTTGTGTATTAGTGGGAGACGGCAATCCTTATTGTATATGGTTAATGAGGCATGAAAATGGTGTATTCTCTTGGAGACTGCGTTTTAAAGCTGTACTCAAAGTACTTGGGTGGCCCTTGAATATTACAAACAATGAAACACTGATAGTAGAAAAATATTCTTTGACAGGTGTTGGTGTCACAAACTTATTCTCTTGTAATCTCAAGAGCAGGGATCATAAAGATCTTGGATTTGGGATTCGTGGTTTGAGGGCTTTTGAAAATGTTTATCCATCCTCTACTGTAGGCACTTGTCTTCCAGAGAGCTTGATCATGTACGAGGGAGGAAAGCTGCTGTTGAAACATGCAAACTGAGGAATCCTATATCTTTTCATAGTAAGTTATATAATCTTTATCACTGCAATACTTGATCCATATCGATATTCTGTAGTATCTGCACATAGAAGTTTGTTTGAAGATTGATTAAAAAAAATAGGCTTAGGCTCTGAGAAATCTGTATTTTAGTATCATGTACATCATTCTTTGTTATCCTTTCTGCGAACCATTACTCTATCCCAGTCAGTAACATATATAGTGATGTAGAATTTTTCCCTCATTCTTTCTGTGCTGATCTTTGAAAGATATGTCACTCGTTCCAAATTGTGGTTGTTGAGCAGTTTGTAAAAAGCAAGCCAGAATTGTAATATGTATGACTAATAATAACTCCAATCCTCAACACTTCGATTAAATGTGTTTAACTGCCTTCATCAATTGACACCTACCAGGCTATTTATAAGTCCAATCCTTGCCAACCACTAAAACAAATATAAGATTCTTACATGGGATTCTTGTTTAACTAGATAGGCACCCAAGTGCGATTTGATGAAATATATTTTGTTACAGTGCTTTGGTCAATTAGACGGAAGCTGAATTGTTATACATTCTCAATTGGATCTACTTTGTTTACGTTATCTTACATGTGTACTATCTACTAATCAATTGAATACTTTCTATTTAGCTAAATAATTTGTTTGTGATATCAAAAAATATATACCGGAAAATGGAAGAGAGGGTAAATCTTTATGGGCAAGCACAAAAGAAATGAGATCTCTCTCCGTGAATAGGTTCAACTGATATTCTGTTGACAAAGAGTGTGTGTGTGTGTATATATATATTTGAATTTCTTTTGAATCTTCGTAATTATTGACTGTCCTTTCGTTCCCCCAATCAGAGCTGTTTGGGGAAGTTGTCTGATAAATTTCACAATGGTCTAAGAAAATTTGCTCACATTACTATAATGGTTAGCCATGACTCTGACTAGATGTTTTAGAGTTGTAATCAAGTAATTTGGATAGCCTATGCATATTGCAGATAGTGTAGCAGTTATAGTGGAGTTAGGTTCATGAGATTGACATGACTTCAACACTTCAATCATGCTTATAGTTATATATAATCTGTAACCGTACTGAATTTTCATCAGAGGCGGATACAGATATTCTTGAAAACAGGGGTTCCATGCATACTGTTTCTTTCATTTTGTATATATTCCTTCAATTTAGAAAAACAATCTAGTGGGAAATAATTTGTATAACTATCCTCTAACATATTCAGTTATAAAGTTATTTGTTTACATTGGAATGTAAGTGCAAGCAACTATATATTTCTTTTTCTTTTTTAGATCAAGAAGTTCTCTTCTCAATTGGTCTATTGGCTTTCTTTGTTCCGATAAGGTTGCATTGAATGTGGATTTAAGCAGAAGCTATTGACTATGTTTAGATCTGTATTTTGTTAATTAAACTGCAAAATAATACTGAAAAGTTTTTGGCAAAATTCCAGTTTACTTATACAAAGCTATCAACACAGGAGGGAATTGTTGATTTGGTTGACTGATAATATTCTGAAAAAACGGTTCTCGTCATATATGCAAAGAAAATCATTTTTTTAGGGATTTGTGATTACGTCTTTTTACTTTTAAAATTGTTTTTGCAGATATTTTTAAATGCTGCATTTATACTAGAAATATGGGCAACTCTTTTAGTGTGGCATGTGTTGGGAGGAACACATAGAATCTTTGAGTTATTAGACGGTGCAAATTCTGTAGTAGAAGAAATTTTCAAGTTTAGATAGAATGTATGGATACACTCTTTGACCATATTCTTGTTTTCTACTTCTATTGCCCGCATTATTTGGATAACTAGAACCTGTTATTCTTTTTGTTTAAATCCTCTTGCTAATCAATTCAGGTGTTGAATAGTTCTTAAACCAAATTTTCTCTTATTGTCAAGCTCCAACCAATATGTGACAAGCATATATGAATGTACTTTGATGGATCTGCTTTGTTACTCTCACGAGAACTTACAAGTTTTATCTTGTTTACCATTCACAACTGCAGGTATAGTCGATGATTTTGCTTTGGAACTCTGGATAACTCCGTTGCGTGTACAACACATAGATGAAGTTAGCTGTTGCTAATAGAGATCTATGGAATAACTTCTGAACTCCTGATGGTGTAATTTAAATCATGACAACAATGTGTGTTCTTTTGGATTGTTATAATTATCTAATGTTGGATATGTTGGTTTCTGTTTGGTCCATGAAATTGATTTCCCTAATTCTTCAGTGTTCATTTAATTTAAGAAAATATTTTTTTTGGTGAAGGCTGGGTAATTCTTTAGAAATTATTTTGCTAGGTAGAATAAGAATATCATACAAGAGTTTATATGTAAAACCTGGGCACAATCCCATCGAAGCTGCCTCTGTTTTTCTAAGCTGTAGCAGGAATATTTTCCTTTGTGAAGAATAGAAATACATATTAGCATCTAATTATATGAAATTAACTTTAAATAACAGTGTCGTGTGACTATATTTGTACAACTAACAGCAATGGAATTGGAGTTGTACATGGAGAAATCCAACTGAAGTCCTAGAGTTGCACAGAGTGAGAAGGCTATGCAAGTACTCAAAATTTTCCTTATTTCCTCCAATTCATGTATCACATATATCTTTTACTTTCACATACTCATACACTCTCTAACAAACCTAATCAGCTAAAATAAATCAAATATATCAAAACCAAATAGAAGAAATTTACATAAGCCCACAATAATTATTAGAATTCCGATCTGGTCAGATAAGGAGATGATACTTTGTCTTATACTTGAAGGTGAACACTGAAACTCGAAAGAGAAGGAGGCCTTGTCTTCAAGAGGCTTGAAATTTATTTCTCCATAAGCAAATTTGAACTCGTGGTTGCTCCATTCCTGTATATAAACAGCATTGTAACCAAAAATTATACACCTCTAGTTACACAAATGCTGAAATTCTTTTAATCATAATTACTAACTTACTGCAAGTTGTTCTCCAATTGTTACAACAATAGTGTCTGGACCTGTGTAGAAGGACGAGGAGGAACTCTGTTCTGTGTGATAGCAAAATTCGGCTTCATCCACCGGCACGTGGAAGCTCAGGGCATGTTTACAGTGTCTCTGTTGAGGTTGTTGATGATTTACTGAGGAATTCACCCTGGGAAATGGATGATTATGTCTGCATAAACTTAGTTTTGGTTCACTTGCTTCTATTTTGTGTTTGTATTGTCGTTTACTAGCATAATGTGAGAATATCTGACCCAATTCCTCTGCAATTACTTCAAGTTTGCCAGCAACATAATCCATTTTTTCACTGCCATGGTACATTGGAGATGTAATCACACTTACAAAGAACAAGCAAATTACAACAATAAGATATACACTAGGTCATGTTACACTACAAACTATCTTAACCCGAATCAACTGCAAATCATAGTAGTGGCTTGTGATTCATAAGCTAAATTAGTTTGTACCGCAACATTGCTCCCGTACCTTAATCCTCCATATTTACGTGTACGTGCAAGAACTTGCATGGACGGACACCAGACAAACTCATCGCGATGATCATCAACACGATGCAAAAACACAGATGATGATTTAAAAACACAATCCGAATCCGCCAATGTAGATTCAAAATCCTCATCCGAAATGCCGTAATTACTAATCCTAAAACTCCCAAGTCGGAGGCAGATCTCAGAAGACATCCAATAGAATATTTGTCACGGGATAAAAGAAGGCTGTAATCGATTCCAGCCATAGACAAACACTGGATGTGTTCGGGCAGTTTCAAGAGTTTTTCGTCGAGAAATGCATTTTGTGGAATATCGGGGAAGGAATCAGTGTCATCTCGAACACCAGATGTTGATCTGCTGGCAATGAGCGGGGATGGTGGTGGTGCTTCTGGAAAGAATCGACTCTTGAAGCGTAGATGAGCCATGTGTGATTTTGATCAGACTTTGTTTTGTGTTGTGTAATTGTGTTTCTATTTTGCATTTCTATTTACGCTATGCATGGCGATGCTGTAGGTAGTAGCTGACTTTTCTATACACTATTTACAAAGTATGTATGTATTTCATTTTTTTTAACTATTCATACATTATTACTACTTTTTATATATGTTAAAATACAAAAATTAAATAATAAAATTTTAACAATTAAGTAAATGAGCATGATTACAAATTTTGGAAATCGGACCTATTCAGTTAAACTTTTCTAATTTATTAGGCAATTTTTGACAAATCACATAATTTATAGGTGATTTATCAATTTAATGAAATCGTTCTAATATGTTTGATCGATTTATCAGTGATTTTTGAAAAATCTGCAGAAATATAATCTGAAATTATACATTAACAAAATAAATAAATAAATAAATAATATAAATTTAGAAGTAAACCTGATAGTAAAGCAAAACTAAAACAAAAAGGTTAAGGAATCTATATTTATACTCTTTATTAATAAATGAAATCATGTTTTATCGGTGCACAAAAATACCCGAAATATCAAAATACCAAATTTTGGTACTTATCTAACGTAAATTGGCTTCTATTCAATCTGAAATTTGTTTTTATTAGTTAGTGTTTATTCAAATATTTATTTACTTTTAATTTAAAAAATATTTTTTATCAATAATTAAGTAATATTAAATAAACTATATTGAAAAAAGTTAATTAAAATAATTATAAGATTATATTAATTAATTTTAAATTATCTAAAATAATAAATATTTGATTCTTAAGATAATTAAAATATATAATATTGTCCGCAAGGGTTGGTTCAGTTGGTTAAAGAGGCGATAACTATTCTTTTGGTCACATGTTGGAATCCCACGGGAGGATAATTTATGATTATGCCTCCTGAGTCAAGTCAGAGTATGTCGCTTAAATGCGGTTTACCTTGGTTCACGTGTTTTGCAGGGTATTGTATGAGTCTGTAAGGTTACCCTGTGCGCATCCAAAGATAGCGGCTGCGGGTTATCTAGCTACGATAATATATATATATATATATATATATATATATATTAATAAGTAAAACAATGTTTTATTACAACAGGAAAGTACAAAAGTACTAAATTTTGGTACTCACCTAACACACTTTTATTTTTAAACTTTATTTTCTATTTATTACTTTATATTCATCCAAGCGCTTATTTATCTTTAATTTTAAAAAAATAGTTTTTATCAATAATTAAGTAATATTAAAGTTAGGGGGTCATATATTTTTTTTTAAAAAATCAGGTGATGGTAACTTATCGACTCGAATACACATAGACCTTATTTTTAGACTCTCTAGTTTTTCACCTTTTTGTAACATTACAGGCAATTACCGATAATTTGAGATTTTTAAATTATCTTTAATATTGTGAATTATGTCATGTTGTATCCATAGAAAAAGTTCATAAATTTAAATGGAGTTATCAAATTTGTAGGCAATATATAGGGAAATCTACTTTGGTGAGCAAACCAGAGAACCCGGATCTCATCCATTAGGTTTTAAAAGATTAGATAGTTCACATTTAAATTGTTGCTTTGCTGATGTCCTTGACAAAAGTTTTCAACTTGAAACAGGATACATTTATTAAATGAAGGCAGAGTAGTAGATATATTGAATCAAGAGATTACATGAAATTTAAGATGAAAATTATCTAAACAGATAGAAATTTGGATCTGCAAAAGTTAAATGAAAGTTTAACACCACCAATAACAACAATGTTGGAATAGAAAACCTAAAAGTATTTCAAAAAAAGATACGACATTACTTAAGAGAGCCCTAAACAAACATTGTTTTGTGTAGTTGGTTCCCTTGTTTTACTTTCTTGTTTTTCTAATTCACTTCATCGAGCTTTTCTGCATGTAGTCGTCGAAATCTTCCCCTGGTAATGAAGCAAAAAGCGATACTAGTGATTCGAGCTCACCTTCGTCCATCAATGGAATACTCGCTGATGATTGATTGTTCCCGATTACAGTCTCAGGTTGATAATCTGGCACAGGAACATTGTGGATAACTCCTTCTGCAACCGGGATTGGTTGATCAGTCTCAGCAGGAAGCATTGGAATATTAGGATTATTCTGATTGATAACATGTTGAGGGTTTGCTGCTTGCGAATAATTGCTGTCATCGACAATCCAAGGCTCGTGATCAATGTTGGGAAGTACTCCTTGCTGATCAACAGGTAGTATCTGATTAAATTCTCCCATAGGCATTGAAAATTCAGTATTAATCCAAGGCTCATGATCGATGTTGGGAACTCCTTGTGCAACTGGTAGTTTCTGAGTAACTTCTCCCACAGGCATCGAAGAATAAGTATCAATCCAAGGCTCACGATCAATGTAGGGAACTCCTTCTGCAACAGGTAGTATCTGATCAAATTCACCCATAGGCATGGTAAAATCAATATCATCAATCCAAGACTCGTCATCAATGTTGGGAACTCCTTCTGCAACAGGTAGTATCTGATTAAATTCACCCATAGGCATTGAAAAATCAACATCGATCCAAGGCTCGTGATCAATGTTGGGAACTCCTTGTGCCACCGGGACTATCTGATTTGAAATTCGATGGCTCGATAGATAAAATAATATTCTAACTGTCAAGGCAAATGGGACAGTCTCTTATGCAAATGGGACAGTCCCTTTACAAATGAGACAGGGTATGGGACAGTCTCAATTACACTGCAGAAAATAAATAACAGAAATAAAATGCAGAATGCTGAAAACTGAAAAGTAAAAACTCCAGAAGTTTTCACTTGGTTCGGCCCCTACACCTAGTCTATGGCCTACATCCAAGTCCCCATGCCAACTAGCATAGAGAATGTATTATATCAACTTTAATAAAAGAACTTACAGTCTTTTCCTTGATTACAAATATAGCACCTGAAAGAAACCCTTTCCCAAGCTACCTTGCCACCTAGCCCACTGCTATTCCTTAGCCTTCTAGCTACCTTGCTATACTTTGAAATCAAGCTTGCCACAACTCGGCACAAAGTTGATATGAATACACAAGTACAAGAATAAACAAATTGATTACAACTCAAACTAGGTTTCTTGTTTTTCTGGATATGAATATCTCGGGTATGAAACAAGAAAATGATTTCAGATGATGAAAGATTCTCGTGAAAGTGTTAGCTACAAATCTGAAATGAAGAGTTGTATTTATAAGCAAAGTTCTAACAGATTTATTTTCAAACACAAGATAAGATTGGAAGATAAGTTTGTTTGAAAATATTTGAATAAAACTTTGAAACTAATCTGTTAGTACGTTTGAAAAAGATAAATCAAGTAAAGATAAGGCTTGAGAGATTTAAACTTGATTTATAAGATAGGGTTTGTTTGAGATAAGGTTTATCCAGATAAACAAGATATACATAAGACCCTAACAAACCTAATCCTGAGAAATAGCCACTGCTGGAAAAACTGAACAAACTGCAAAGCTTGAATCTCGTTTACTTGCATTCCGTTTATCTTTTGTTTATCTGCAATCATCATAAACCTGAACATCTAACATTCTCCCCCTTTTATGATGATGACAAAGAAAGCATAAATGCTCCCCCTATCAAAAACACTAAAGGCCTGTAAAACAAAGTTAGATATAACAGAATATATTGCAGTTTATGATACATGCAATCAATATGAGAATGAGACAACTAAAGACTGAATGAGACACGAGATCAATATGCATAAAAGAGACAGTCTCAATCAATACCCATCCCTAAACCAGGATGTCCAGTTGTTAAAGAAAATCACATTAAATCACATTATCAATTCAATCCAGGAAATATATCAGATAAACACACACATAAATCATCCATCAAAAAAAATAAGTTCAAACACCAACACATAGTCTTAAAAACGAAACACCCATCAAAGAAACATAGTCTGAAAAACCAAAATGAAACAAACGTCTTAAAAATATCATAATTTCTCCCCCTTCATCATAAAAGGGTCCTCTAATCAGAATCGTCATCAACGTTAACTGGAGCTTTGCGTTTGCCTGAACCAGAAGCCTTGTTCTGGGATGAAGGAAACACTGGAGCTGAGCCGTACTCTGAAAATAGCTTGTCAAAAGCTTCCTGAGCTGGTGCCTTTCCGTCCCTTTCACGAAGCCAGTCAAAAATCTTTGCCTTGTATTCTTCTCTGGTCATACCAAAAACTGAAGGTGGAGGAATGGCAGGGAGTGGCAGAGGAGCAGTGATTTCTTCTAAAGTACAATCTCCAATCCAGTCTCGTTTCTTGTGCCAATATATCTTGCTCTTGTCTTGCATGGCTGACAACTGCTGAGATAAAAACTTAGTCTCTGACCCAAGCTTAAAAAACAACTTAACAAATTCCTTTTCCCATGCCTTAGCAGAGGAAACCATCCCTTCCTGTAGAGTCCCAAACTCAAAGTCTATGGTCTTAGACAACTTGACATCAGAAGTATGCAATACAGAGAGTTTGGCATTGATATCATCCAAAGATGAACAAACATACTTTCTAAACATCTCAAAAGAAGCATTTAAAATACTAACTTCAGAAGTTAGTGATCCGAGAGTTTTGACAGAAGCAAAATGCTGATTAATTGAAGCTAAAGCAGCAGAATTCTCTTATAACTTAGCAAACAACGAATTTAGGACAGTATTGGTGTTTTGATCATTTGGGTCTGACGCGTAATGGGGGGATTTGGGCAAACCACCAACAGAACGGTGTGCATCATCAAAGAACAAATCATTTGATTCAGAAACTACGAGACCATTCGCAGTTAAAACAGACAGGTCAAAAACAACATTCAATCTTTCTGATTTAGCAGACTCAAACGGAACACGAAAATACTGAAAAATCTTTGTTAACAAAGCAGGGTATGGAAGATGCATGGATTCATGTTTAGCACAATGATCCATGTTGGAAATAATCAATGAAGCCAAATTACAAGGGGTTTTCTTAACAAACACAGACAGAAGAATAGAATCCTGAAATGTGACTCTATCACGACCAGATTTACGAGGCAAAACATTCGAGTGAAACAATTTAAACAATAATAAGCACATAGGAGTTAAATCAGTTACCAATGGTTTGACAGACACAGAAACAAAATTGTCACCGAGAATAGCTTTGAGTTGTTCCTCATATTGGAGACCAGGAATGTCTTGAAACGCTTGATGAGTTGTCGACGGACAAACTCCCTTGTCAGAAACACCAGTAAGCCGTGCCAGAAGATCCGCTTTAAAGCAAACTGGACTTCCTTTCACCGAAGAGAACACAATATTGTCGGCCAAAATCGAAAAATTTGCATAGAACTCCTTCACCAAATCTGGATAGATCACATCTGACGGCGACAATAACCCAGCACACCCAACAGCTTCAAACAACGATGATACGCCAATCCTGGAGAGAAGTTCAGTATCACACAACCTTTCTTTCAGAATGGACTTGTGCCACGCCTTAGTAGTGCTTTCCTTTGCATGACGCTCGGAAGAATTAGGAGATGCTTCACTAGATGCTTCGGAAACAACTGCGGCCATACGACGACGCTTCGAACCAGACGGACCAGGGGTCGGGGTTTGGTTAGCGGTGGATCTTGAACGGCGAGCCATGGAAGAAAGACGATTTTAGGGTTAAGAGAGAAAGGATAGAATTTTGAGAGAATGAGAGAGTAGAATGAGAAAAGAAAAATGAAAAGATTAAGAAAGAGAGTTTAAAAAGAAGTAGAAACTGAAGAGTTAGAGATGGAAGAGGAGATGAAGAGGTGCAAAAACAGAAGTGGTGTATTGAATGAATGATACATGCACGAGTTTCAAGGATATGAAAAGTCTAATCAAAAGATTTACAAAATCTAATGCTATATACACCCAAAAACACACGGACAAATAAAATAAAAACCATAAATTCATAAACAGGAACCTAATTACTCAAATAATAAATACACAACATATATTTAAGTATAATGACATAATTCATGTTTAAACACATAAATTACATAAAATCACGTAATAAATTACAGAGAACGCATACCTAATTCACGACGCATTTTACAAAATCTATCTTCAGCTAATGGCTTAGTGAAGATATCTGCACGCTGTTTCTCAGTAGAAATGTAAATAAGCTCAATATTACCTTTAGAAACATTATCTCGTAGAAAATGGTGACGAACATCAATATGCTTAGTACGAGAATGCATAACAGGATTTTTAGAGATATTAATTGCAGAGGTATTATCACAATAAATAGGAATATTTGAGTAAGAAATACCAAAATCCTGCAATGTTTGTTGCATCCACAAAATTTGAGCACAACAACTTTCAGCTGCAATGTACTCTCCTTTAGCGGTAGAAAGAGCTACTGAAGTTTGCTTTTTACTATGCCATGCAACTAAACAATCTCCTAAAAATTCACAAGCACCACTTGTGCTTTTTCTATCAACCTGTGACCCTGCATAGTCAGCATCTGAAAAACCGATTAAGTCAAAGGAAGAGGAGCTTGGATAAAATAATCCCAAGTCACTCGTACCTTTCAAATATTTAAAAATACGTTTAACGGCATTCAAATGAGATTCTTTAGGTTGAGATTGAAAACGAGCACACAAGCATACACTATACATAATGTCAGGTCGTGAGGCAGTTAAATATAACAATGAACCAATCATACCTCGAAATTTAATGACATCTACAGGTGTACCTTGTTCATCCTTAGTAAGCTTAACTGAAGTACTCATCGGAGTTGATTTAGGTGTGACATGATCAAGTGCAAACCTTTTGAGTAAATCCTTTATGTACTTGCCTTGGTGAATAAAAATTCCTGCATTAGACTGATTAATTTGCAAACCTAAAAAATACTGCAATTCACCCATCAAACTCATATCGAATTCCTTATGCATGCAATCAGAAAACCACTTACACAAAGATTCGTTAGAAGATCCAAATACTATATCATCAACATAAACTTGAACTAAAAGAAAGTTATCACGTTTATGAAAAATAAAGAGAGTTGGATCGAGTGTACCACGAATGAAACCATTGTTCACAAGAAACTTACTGAGACGCTCGTACCAACAACGAGGGGACTGTCTCAATCCATAGACAGATTTCTTGAGCTTGTAAACATAGTTAGGGTACTTCTCGTGAATAAAACCTGGAGGCTGCTTCACGTAGACTTCTTCCTTGAGATAGCCATTTAGAAATGCGCTTTTGACGTACATCTGATAGAGCTTGAACTTCTTGTGAGCTGCAAAAGCCATTAAGATTCGAATAGCTTCTAAACGAGCTACTGGAGCATATGTCTCGTCGTAATCGATTCCTTCCTGCTGGTTGTATCCCTGAGCAACCAAACGAGCTTTATTTCGAATGATATTTCCATCTTCATCTTTCTTATTCTTGAAAACCCAACGAGTTCCAATGATCTTGGCATCCTGAGGAGGTGGGACGAGTTCCCAAACTTCACAACGCTCGAACTGGTTCAATTCCTCCTGCATTGCAACAGACCAATGTTCGTCTGCAACTGCTTCTTGAGCATTCTTTGGTTCGAATTCAGCAACAAAAGCACATAACGCACATAGATTATGAAGTCTGCTTCAAGTAGAAATCCCTTGATCTAAATCAGTGAGAAGATTATCTGGTGGATGATTCTTCACAGTCCTAGAAGACTTAGGAAGTTGAATATTACTCATTTCTTCCTCATTAGAATTATCTGCCTGGAAATGAATAGGAGTTGTCTCATTCAAAAGAGACTGCCTCATTTCCGCTTGTGAAGATTTATCCAGAGGAGTAACAGAATTCACATTTGAAACACTATCGGGAGTCTTTGGAGAACCAGAAGATTCAACTGAAGCTTGAGTAGATCCTGAAGAATTATCAGAAGACTGAGATGGACCTGGAGAGTCTTGACTGTTTGATTTGTCAAAATGAGACTGACTATTTTCGGAATGAGACTGTCTCATTTGGGAATGAGATGATAGATCCGCAGTGTCTTCATCAATTTGAGATATATTCCTTGAGGATTCATTGAATGTAATATTGATGGATTCTTCTACTTTGTTCTTGACAGAATTATAAACACGATAAGCTTTGCTTGTTGTAGAATATCCCAAGAAGATTCCTTCCGTAGATTTCGCATCGAACTTGCCTCGATTATTTTGAGTATCTAAAATAAAACACTTGGAACCAAATACTCGAAAATAACTAATGTTAGGAGTCCTTTTGTTAAGCAATTCATACGGAGTTTTAAGCAAAATAGGACGAATAAGTACTCTATTTAAAACATAACAGGAAGTGTGTACCGCTTCAGCCCAAAATTTTCTTGGAAGCTTACTCTCATGCAGTAGAGTTCTGGCAGTTTCCTGTAGAGTTCTGTTCTTGCGTTCTACTACCCCGTTCTGCTGAGGAGTTCGAGGAGCTGAGAATTTATGAGTGATTCCTCTTGATTTACAGAAGGTTATGAAATCCTTCTCGAATTCACCTCCATGATCACTACGAATAGTCTTGAGCTTAAATGAATACTTAGTCTCAAGGTTAGTAATAAGATCCTTAAACTCAACAAAAGCTTCATCCTTAGTTCGTAAAAATAATACCCAAGTAAAACGAGAATAATCATCAACTATAACAAAAGCAGAATTCTTACCTCCCAAACTTACATACCTTTCTGGACCGAAAAGATCTAAATGAAGAAGCTGCAAAGGAACAGAAGTTGATACTTTATTCTTAGCAGTAAAGGAAGTTTTCACCTGTTTTCCAAGTTGGCAAGCTGAACAAGGTTCTATTTTCTTGTACTTCAGCTTTGGTAGACCTTGAACCAGATCATGAGAAGATATCTTCCGAAGAAGATCCATGTGAACATGGCCTAGACGTCGATGCCAAAGATACTGTTGATCTTGAACAGTAGCAAGACAAATTTCCTCCTGCTGTTCATCAAAATCTAACACAAAAATATTTCCTTTTCTTTTGGTAACTAAAGCAAACTCGTTAGTCTTAGTACCAATATAGCATACATCTTTATCGAACTTAACCTTATGACCAGCATCAGTAAGTTGACTTACACTAATGAGATTATATTTCAAACCATCAACTAAACGAACATTAGAAATGGCAAACCTGTCATTACCAATGGTGCCTTTTCCAATAATTCTGACAGTGTTTGAATCTCCAAGAGTAACTAAGCCACCTTCCTTGGCAACTAGAGATAGAAACTTGGATTTATCACCTGTCATGTGACGTGAACATCCACTGTCGATGATCCATTTATTTCGCGGAACATGGACCTTCAAACAAACCTGCAAAAATTGCTTTATCCCTTAGGTACCCACTTAACCTTGGGTCCTGGTTGGTTAGTATCACAAATCTTATATAAATGTCTATCTGATTTCTTAATCCACATCTGAACAATATTAACAGAAGTATTAGCAGATTTATATCTAGTAGACGATTTATAAGATGAGTTAGAGGAGTGGCCCTTGATACCACATAATCTAGATTCAGATGTAGGGTGGCCAGCTTTGCCACAATCTCGACATTTCTCATAAGGCATCTTATATTTCATAGGAGCTCGCTTATACCCTCCTTGAAATGCACGTTTCTTGATTGATTCACAACCTAAACCTCCTTTATCAAGAGAAGATTTTTGTTCACCAAGAAGAGCATTCAAAGTTCCTTCTCCATGAAAACATTTAGCTAAATCCTTTTCAAGATGTTCGACTTTCTGCTTTAATTCAGGAACCAAGGGATCAGGAGCACTCTCTTCTTTAACGGTTTCGGGATCAACAGATATTGATTCTTTCTTCAAAGCTTCAAGGCATACATCCTTCATCTCAATCTCATTTTTGAGATATTGATTTTCTTCAGTAAGTTTTGAAACCCTTTCAAGCAATGATTTGTTCTCAGCAACTAGGGCTTCTTCCTTCATGGGGTCATCCATTTCACTAAGAACTTCACTTAAAGCTTGCTTTAAATAAGCATTCTTTTCTTTCAACTTCTTAACCTGGACCTACAAATTTAAAATAGACGAAGATATATTTGAATTATACTTAATATTCTGTACCTCATCATTATCACTGGAGTTGTCCTCTAGTCCAGCAAAGCAAAGTTGAGCAACTTCATCGTCTGAATCGATCTCTACATCAGATTCATCATCACTCCAGGTAATTAATGCCTTCTTTTTGTTCTTCAGCTTGTAGCAGTCCTTTTTGAAGTGCCCTTTCTTTCCACACTCAAAACAAGTATCCTTGCTTTGATTCACTTTAACTTCCTTGCTCGGATTAGATTTGAAGTCCTTCTTCGGAAACTGTGACTTCATAGGTCGTTTGGAAACATTCCGTTTGGCAAGAAATTTATGAAACTTCTTTGTTAGAAGAGCAATATCTTCATCAGAATCTTCAGGAGACTCGTCTGCATCTGCATTAAGTGCAAGAGTTTTCTTACGAGGAGCCTCATATTCTTCATCATATCTGCGTAGCTGGTTTTCAAATTCTTCCAATTCACTGAACAGTGTTAGAGTATCCATAGTCGAAAGCAGTGTTGAATCCTGCAGAATGGTAACCTTTGGAGCAAACTTCTTTGGCATTGCTCTGAGGATTTTCCTATTAATCTTAGATTGAGGAATGATCCTTTCCAGAAGTGAGATGGAGTTCATCAATGTCAGAAACCTCCCTTGAGCATCTCGCACGCTTTCATCTCTTTCCAACCTGAAACCTTCATAGTCACTCATTAGCATACTTAATTTTACTTCACGTACCTTAGACGTGCCTTCATGGCTGACTTTGATCGTATCCCAAATCTGCTTGGCAGTAGTACATGCTGAAACTTTTCTTAATTCTGTAGCTACCATGCCATTGAGAAGTGAGTTCATAGCTTTAGCATTGGAATTCATTGCGTTCACTTCTTCGGGAGAGAGATCCTTGAGAGATTTTGGCTTCCCTTCTTTCATAGGAATTGTGAAACCATTTTCTACAGCATCCCATTCAAATGCATCAAGCTGGAGAAAGATTTTCATCCGAAACTTCCAGTCATTGTAGTTTTCAGCACCATGAAGCAGTGGTGGATAATTGTTTGAATACCTATCTGGTTGAGCCATGGATTGCTAGCAAAATAAACACTAAAAAGAGAATTAAATGCACCTGCTCTGATACCAAATGAAATTCGATGGCTCGATAGATAAAATAATATTCTAACTGTCAAGGCAAATGGGACAGTCTCTTATGCAAATGGGACAGTCCCTTTACAAATGAGACAGGGTATGGGACAGTCTCAATTACACTGCAGAAAATAAATAACAGAAATAAAATGCAGAATGCTGAAAACTGAAAAGTAAAAACTCCAGAAGTTTTCACTTGGTTCGGCCCCTACACCTAGTCTATGGCCTACATCCAAGTCCCCATGCCAACTAGCATAGAGAATGTATTATATCAACTTTAATAAAAGAACTTACAGTCTTTTCCTTGATTACAAATATAGCACCTGAAAGAAACCCTTTCCCAAGCTACCTTGCTACCTAGCCCACTGCTATTCCTTAGCCTTCTAGCTACCTTGCTATACTTTGAAATCAAGCTTGCCACAACCCGGCACAAAGTTGATATGAATACACAAGTACAAGAATAAACAAATTGATTACAACTCAAACTAGGTTTCTTGTTTTTCTGGATATGAATATCTCGGGTATGAAACATGAAAATGATTTCAGATGATGAAAGATTCTCGTGAAAGTGTTAGCTACAAATCTGAAATGAAGAGTTGTATTTATAAGCAAAGTTCTAACAGATTTATTTTCAAACACAAGATAAGATTGGAAGATAAGTTTGTTTGAAAATATTTGAATAAAACTTTGAAACTAATCTGTTAGTACGTTTGAAAAAGATAAATCAAGTAAAGATAAGGCTTGAGAGATTTAAACTTGATTTATAAGATAGGGTTTGTTTGAGATAAGGTTTATCCAGATAAACAAGATATACATAAAACCCTAACAAACCTAATCCTGAGAAATAGCCACTGCTGGAAAAACCGAACAAACTGCAAAGCTTGAATCTCGTTTACTTGCATTCCGTTTATCTTCTGTTTATCTGCAATCATCATAAACCTGAACATCTAACATGATTAACTTCCTCCACATGCATCAGAGAATAAATATCAATAATGTTGGGAACTCCTTGTGAATCTGGTAGTATATGATTAACGTCGCCCATAAGCACTAAGGAATCAGTATCATATTGATTAGATGCTTCTGTTAGATTAACAGAGTATTCGCTGGCATTATCATCACCTCGCTTAATAATCTCGCATATCGTATAGTCTAGAACAGTTTCTGGTAAACCAAGTTTTTTCGAAAATTTATCATCCAGAGTATACTCATACATGCACCACTTATCATCACTCTCAACATTACCACTCACCTTCTTGTCGATTTTGTATGTAAAAGCTCCTCTACTTCCAAGAACCTCATTACTCTTCTTGTCCTTAATCTTTTTATTACTCTGACCAACCCAAGTGCCACGGCCAGCTCCTCTCGAAACACGCTTACCGTTCTTGGACAACTTCGTGAACACATAAATTGTCTTCTTCTTGCCGGATGATGCTGACTGCCAGTAGAGATCATCATCTCTGAAAACTTTGAATGGCGTCGAGGCTCTGTAAACATCAGCTTGTTTGATGATACGATCACGGGAGTGGTTGTTTTTGGATCATAGGGATGAGATATTGGAGCAAGACTTCGTGTGGTGAAGGCGCAAAGTGAAACCCTACCTTTAGTCCTTTGCAAATGTCACATTCCTCTCTGTCCATTGTGGCAATTCTTTAATGTTGTTTTAATAATTTGCTAAATATGATTATTAGTGTTTATATAGTAAGTGGGCTGATTTAAGAACTTCTACTCGGATTCTTATTTAATTTAATCACAATTTATTTATTTGTAATAAATCTTAATTATTCCACTGTTAGCTCTAGAGTCGTTGGGTATAGCTGTGCCAAGTAAGCAACTACGTGGAAAGTTGTTTACTTTTCTTAATTTCAAGGATAATAAATTAGGTGTGTTAACTATTATTGACTGACGTTAATATTAACTATTGAATAAATTATTAATTAATGTTAAACTAAGAAAGAATACATACTTGACAAAAAAATAAACACATACTTCAATCAAAAAAAGAAGAAAAAGAAATACTTATGCAATGAGTTATAATATCAAATTTTAGATCAACTTTTATTTTATGCTCAATTGATGCTACTTGTAAATAGTACTTTATTTTTTTCATATAAAATGAAAAATCTTATAATTTAGACAAAAAGAAATATAGGGAAAATCTTAATAATTAATGTCCAATTGAATAAAAATTATATAAACGACATCATATAATATTAAATTTAGTTACAATTAATTCATTTTATTAGGAAAAGCCTTATTAAAAATTAATTTTTTTTCCAAAACTTAGAGACTTATAAACTAAATTATTGGATAAATAATTTTGTCTACGAAACAGTTTTTAACAAGTTCTTGTTTAGCTAGTTCATTCTACGAGTCTTATTCTCTTTAATACTAACTAGTGCGATGCAATTTTTTTTAATTTTTTTCTAAATAATAATTGAATAGCAACTTTTAGGTTGCGGAATTTATTTACTCAGAATATTTTATATGATTAAGATATGATGATAATTATATATATACTCGTATATTTACAAAAAGATCTAATTATCTACATTAAATCGGTACATGGTCATAATTAACAAAAATTTGGATAAAATCCCACTTATGCATATTTATATAAGAATATATTTACATGTATTTAAATTTGAAAAAAAATTATTACAAATTGAAACATATAGTATTATTGTTATTTTTATGTCACATTCCTCTCTATCCATTGTGGCAATTCTTTAATGATGTTAATGATTTGTGTTAGGAATATATGTATTAGTTTGATGATAAGTTAAACAAAACACTTAAGTAGAAATCTAGTGTTTGTAGCCTCAACGGATAAGACCATCTTAGCTATCCGTTGAAGGAGTAGCTTTACTTAGCAATAAGTTTAGTATTGTAGCACATTTCACTCTCTGGATTCAAGTTATAATTCTTAGATATTGTAGGAAATTATCAGTCATGTTGACTACTAGTGGATATGCAAATAGGAGGGCTAATTGTAAATATTTCATGCCTTGTAATTTTGTATAAGTGAAGAAGTATCAACTGATATTGAAGACCTTCAACGGATAAGAAACAAAGCTTCAACGGATGTCTCTAAAGCTTCAACGGAAAATATCCATCAACGGATAAAGACTTCAACTGCTAATGCATCAACGGATAAAGTTTCAACGGATAAAGCCTCAACGGATAAGGCATCAACGGATGAAAGCTTTAACGGATGCTTAGTTCATTAGCAGTTGATAGTGACAATTCACAAGCTAACAGAGGCACATGGGTTGACAGAGACAAACTGGAATGTGGAAGCCTCTAGGAGGAATTAAGAAAATACAGCATTTCCATTCTGGTGCAAACAAGGAAGTATTCAAAGATTAACAGCTAAGCCTAAATTGCATTGGATAGAGAAATGAAGAAGAAACATGTGAAGAGCCTTTTTAATTGTATTTTACAGTTTTGTCTTCACTTGTAAACTTGGTGATATATAAACCAAGTAGCAGCTAGTAATTAGATGTGAATTTTCCAGAGCTGTTTAGAAAAATCCAGAGAGAAAATCATCTAGTTTGTACTAGGAAGCAGCTGTGATTTAATTCTTTGAATCACAGATTTTCTGAAATAACACATCTCTGGTGGAACAACAAATCCACCAGAAAAACTTTTAAGTTCTTTGTGTTCTCTTCATTTGTGTTTGAATATATATCTGTCTGTATTAGTTTCAAGCCATTCACACACATTTGCTCACTAAAACACTTAGCCTTAGAAACTACTCAAAACTTGAAAAAGTTTTGAAATTTACATTCAACCCCCCTTCTGTAAATCTCATTGTTAGTCCACTGGGAATAACAATTGGTATCAGAGCAAGCTCTTAACATACAAAGGGTTTAAAGATCTATTCTGCTAACATCATGAGTGCACAGAAGAATCCTCCTGCTAGGAAGGATATTGGTATAAAGATTCCAGTCCTGGAAAACGATAACTATCATCACTGGAAAGTGAAGATGCATTTACATCTTCTTTCTCAAGATGAAAGCTACATCAACTGTATTGAAAATGGTCCTCACATCCCTCACAAAGTGGCCACAACTGCTACTGCAACAGTTGCTGTTGGACAGTCCATTCCCAAGCCAAAAGCAGAATGGACTATTGAAGACATGGAAGAAATTCGCAAGGACAAGAAAGCCGTGAACATTTTGTTTAATGGCTTAGATCAAGATATGTTTGACAATGTCATCAATAGCCAAACCGCAAAGGAAGTTTGGGATACTGTACAAATCATCTGTGAAGGTACTGAGCAGGTTAGAGAGAACAAGATGCAGCTTCTTATTCAACAGTATGAATATTTTCACTTTGAAGAAGGAGAATCATTAAATGATACCTTCAACAGATTTCAGAAACTGTTAAATGGATTGAAGCTGTATGGTAGAGTGTACCAAGTCAAGGATTCCAACTTAAAATTTCTGAGGTCTCTACCAAAGGAATGGAAACCTATGACTGTCTCTCTAAGAAATTCTCAAGATTATAAGAACTTCACACTTGAAAGGTTATATGGAATTTTGAAGACTTATGAACTTGAAATGGAGCAAGATGAGCTGTTGGAAAAGGGAAAGAGAAAAGGAGGAACAGTTGCACTTGTAGCTGACAGTGAGAAGATTGAAGCCAGGAATGAGGAGAAGACAATGCCAAGTCTCAAAATTGGCACAAGCAAATCAGAATCAAGCAAGGGTAAAGAGCAAGCAGCTGGAGATGAAGACAATTCCAGTCAGGATGACTCTGATGATGTTGATGAACATCTGGCTTTTCTGTACAGGAGGTTTGCAAAGATGAAGTTCAGGAAAAATACAAAATTCACTAAGCCAAACAAAAACATGGTGGACAAATCCAAGTTCAAATGTTATAACTATGGAATTAGTGGACACTTTGCAAGTGAGTGTAGGAAGTCAACCTCTGATAAGAAGAAATTTGAGCTAGTTGATTACAAAAAGAAGTATTTTGATTTGCTCAAACAAAAGGAAAGAGCTTTTCTTACTCAAGATGATTGGGCAGCAGATGGAGTCAATGAAGATTATGATATGAAATATGTCAACCTAGCCCTGATGGCTAATTCTAATGAAAATGAAACTAGTTCATCAAGCAACCAGGTAATTACTACTGATCTCTCTCAGCTTTCTAAAAATGAATGCAATGAAGCTATAAATGATATGTCCAATGAATTATATCATTTGCGAGTTTCCCTTAAATCACTAGCCAAGGAAAACACTAGGATCAAAGAGAATAATGTGTTTTTAAGTGATAGGAATGTTGTGTTAGAGGATCAGGTAATTGAGCTTGAAAAGATTAAACTTAAATGCTTGACTGTTGAGAGTGAACTAGAAGAAGCTGTTAAGAAAGTAGAAATTCTTTCTAAATAGTCAGAAAGTGAGCAAGAGGTAATCAAGGCCTGGAAAACATCTAGGGATGTTAGTGTTCAGATTGCCAAGGTTCAGGGAATTGAATCATTCTGTGAGGATGTCTGGAGGAAAAACAAAAAGAAGTTAGAACTAATTGATGGATTGTCAACGGATGTGGAATCAACGGATGATGAAAGTTATCCGTTGAAGGAAGAAAAATGTGGACAAATCCAAGTTCAAATGTTATAACTATGGAATTAGTGGACACTTTGCAAGTGAGTGTAGGAAGTCAACCTCTGATAAGAAGAAATTTGAGCTAGTTGATTACAAAAAGAAGTATTTTGATTTGCTCAAACAAAAGGAAAGAGCTTTTCTTACTCAAGATGATTGGGCAGCAGATGGAGTCAATGAAGATTATGATATGAAATATGTCAACCTAGCCCTGATGGCTAATTCTAATGAAAATGAAACTAGTTCATCAAGCAACCAGGTAATTACTACTGATCTCTCTCAGCTTTCTAAAAATGAATGCAATGAAGCTATAAATGATATGTCCAATGAATTATATCATTTGCGAGTTTCCCTTAAATCACTAGCCAAGGAAAACACTAGGATCAAAGAGAATAATGTGTTTTTAAGTGATAGGAATGTTGTGTTAGAGGATCAGGTAATTGAGCTTGAAAAGATTAAACTTAAATGCTTGACTGTTGAGAGTGAACTAAAAGAAGCTGTTAAGAAAGTAGAAATTCTTTCTAAATAGTCAGAAAGTGAGCAAGAGGTAATCAAGGCCTGGAAAACATCTAGAGATGTTAGTGTTCAGATTGCCAAGGTTCAGGGAATTGAATCATTCTGTGAGGATGTCTGGAGGAAAAACAAAAAGAAGTTAGAACTAATTGATGGATTGTCAACGGATGTGGAATCAACGGATGATGAAAGTTATCCGTTGAAGGAAGAAAAAGAGCATCCGTTGAAGGCTCATCAATTAAAACAGGCAAGTAATTTCAAAAATAAAAATCTCAATAAGAAGGATGATTCAACTTTCAAGAACTTTGTCAAAGAAGGAGCTAGCACATCCAAAGATGCCAGTAAGGTGAATATAGGACACATGACTTTAGATCAGCTGAAAAATAGGCTTAAATTGGTTGAGGATAAGAAGGAAACTAAAAGAAAATCTAAAAGAAATGGGAAGGTAGGGATTAATAAACATAACAATTACACACATGATAGGTATGCTCCTAGAAAAAGCTGTGTGCATTGTAAAAGTATTAATCACCTATCTGACAATTGCAAATCTGGTAAAAATGCTCCCATGCCTTCAAATCCCTCCATGCATAACATGTCTATGTCACCTCTGCATGATATGCCTGTTATGTCTCATCAGAATCCCCATGCACATTTTGCAAACACGACATATATTAATAATCCTTATTTTACTGCATTTAGTATGCCTCAAATGCCATACAATATGTATATGTGGAATAACATGTTTGCACAATCTATGCCTTATCAAATTCAATCAAATGTGCTAAATGATTCTGTGACTAACCCTACACTTCAACCAACCACATCTGAGATCAAGGTTGACCCAAAGTTACCTAAGTCAAAAGATGCAGGAGGAATGAAGTCTAGGAAAAAGACTAACAAGGCTGGACCCAAGGAAACTTGGGTACCAAAATCAACTTGATTGATTTTGTTGTGTGCAGGGAAAAAGAAGGAATCTATGGTACTTGGACAGTGGTTGTTCAAGACACATGACAGGAGATTTCACCCTGCTCACAGAGTTTAAGGAGAAAGTTGGCCCTAGCATAACCTTTGGAGATGACAGCAAAGGATTCACTATGGGATATGGCTTGATTTCAAAGAAAATGTCATCATTGATGAAGTTGCATTGGTTGATGGTCTCAAACACAACTTATTGAGCATCAGTCAACTATGTGACAGAGGGAATACTGTTTCCTTCAATTCTGAAGCCTGTATTGTCACAAGTAAGAAGGACAATAAAGTGGTTCTAACTGGAGTTAGAAAAGGGAATGTGTACTTAGCTGACTTCAACTCTACAGATGCAGAATCTATCACTTGTCTTCTCAGCAAAGCAAGCTCAGTTGAAAGTTGGCTATGGCACAAGAAGCTGTCCCATTTGAATTTCAAGACAATGAATGATCTAGTCAAAAAGGACTTAGTTAGAGGAATGCCTCTAGTAGAATTCACAAGGGATGGACTGTGTGATGCTTGTTAGAAAGGAAAGCAAAAGAAAGTATCATTCAGTAAGAAGCTTGAATCTACAATTGATGAACCATTACAACTGTTACACATGGATCTTTTTGGACCAGTCAATGTATTGTCAATTTCAAGTAAAAGATATTGCCCAGTGATTGTAGATGATTTCTCAAAGTTTTTATGGGTTTATTTTCTTGGATCAAAGGATGAATCTAGTGAAATCACTATCAATCATATCAAGCAAGTCAACAATCATCCTGATTTCAAAGTAAGGAATATTAGGAGTGACAATGGAATTGAGTTCAAGAATTCAACCATGAAGTTGTTCTGTGAAGAAAATGGGATCATGCATGAGTTCTCAGCTCCAAGGACCCCACAACAAAATGGTGTGGTGGAAAGGAAAAACAGATCACTAATTGAAGCTGCAAGGACAATGCTTGAAGAGTCAAAACTCCCAACTTACTTTTGGGCTGAGGCTGTTAACTGTGCATGTTACACTCATAATATTTCTCTAATCAATCAGGCAAAAGGCATGACTCCCTATCAATTATTCAAGAGAAGAAAACCAACTTTAAACTTTCTGCATGTCTTTGGTTGCAAATGTTACATCTTAAGGAATCAATCTGATCACAAAGGGAAGTTTGATGCAAAGGCTGATGAAGGAATATTTGTTGGTTATTCTGCTGGAAAATCATACAGGGTCTACAATCTAAGAACCAACATTGTCATGGAATCTGTGCATGTTGTGGTTGAAGATTAAAAGATTGATGGACTAACAGATGAGGAACATCATGAAGGACTCAAATTTGACAATATTGAGATATATTGTGATGATAGTGAAGATGAGAATGATGAAGAAGGCATCTCAAGAAGAATTCAAAATCTGCCTTTAGATAATGCAGCATTCGTTGAAAGACAAAGTGCATCATCCGTTGAAGTTCATAATGAAGCATCCGTTGATCACAGTCTGTCAACGGATAATCAATTCACTTCATCAGTTGATAGAGCTCCCAATTCCTTTCAAAGGATCAGCAACTCAGGGGGAGTTTCAACCAATCAACATTCTATCTCACATCGTGACAATACTGAGGCAACCTCATCTAGAGCTAATCTACCACCTCAAAGGAAATGGACCAAGAATCACCCTTTTGAACTGATCATTGGTGATGCTACATCTAAAGTGCAAACTAGAAGGGCTACTCAAGATGAATGTCTGTATAGTAGCTTTCTATCACAGGAGGAACCTAAGAGAGTAGAAGAAGCTCTGTTGGATCCAGATTGGATTTTAGCAATGCAAGAGGAGCTAAACCAATTCGAGAGGAACAAAGTATGGAAGCTGGTACCCAAGCCAAAGAACAAGAGTTCTATTGACACAAAATGGGTATTCAGAAACAAGATGGATGAAAATGGCATTGTCATAAGGAATAAAGCCAGATTGGTTGCTAAAGGTTATTCTCAACAAGAGGGAATAGATTTTGATGAAACATTTGCTCCAGTTGCCAGACTTGAAGCCATTAGAATCTTTCTAGCCTATGCAGCCCATGCCAATTTCAAAGTCTATCAAATGGATGTCAAGAGTGCATTTCTAAATGGGGAGTTGGAGGAAGAAGTTTATGTAAACCAACCTTAAGAGTTTGAAGATCCAAACTTTCTAGACTATGTGTATTATCTGTTGAAAGCACTCTATGGACTAAAGCAAGCACCTAGAGCCTGGTATGAGACTTTGTCAAAATTTCTTCTAGATAATCACTTCACAAGAGGTACTGTTGACAAAACTCTTTTCTTTAGAAATGTTAATGGCTCTACAATACTTGTTCAAATTTATGTAGATGATATTATATTTGGATCTACAGATGATAAGCTTTGTAAAAAGTTTGCTAAGTTAATGCAAAGTAAATATGAAATGAGCATGATGGGAGAGCTAACTTATTTTCTTGGTTTACAAGTTAAACAAGTTAGTGGTGGAATTTTCATTAGTCAAACTAAATATATTTATGATCTTTTAAAGAAGTTTGACTTAATGGATTGTTCATCTGCAAAAACTCACATGGCCACTGCCACCAAGCTTGAATTAAACAAGGCTGAAAAGTCTGTGGACATTTCAGGTTATAGAGGCATGGTTGGCTCACTTTTATATTTAACTGCTAGTAGACCTGATATAATGTTTTATACATGTCTCTGTGCTAGATTTTAAGCTGACCCTAAAGAATCTCACTTAGTGGCTATTAAAAGAATCTTCAGATATCTCAAAGGGACTCCAAATCTAGGAATTTGGTACCCTAGAGAGTCTGGTTTTGATCTAATTGGCTACTCAGATGCAGATTATGCAGGCTGCAAAATAGACAGGAAAAGCACAACTGGCACCTGTCAATTTCTAGGGAACAAGCTTGTGTCATGGTTCAGCAAGAAGCAAAATTATGTTTCTACATCAATAGCTGAAGCTGAGTATATTGTTGCTGGTAGTTGTTGTGCACAGATACTATGGATGAGGAATCAACTATTTGACTATGGACTAACTGTTGACAAAATTCCTATATTCTATGACAACACAAGTGCCATTGCCATTACTGAAAATCCAGTGCAGCACTCAAGAACCAAGCACATTGACATCAAGTACCACTTCATTAGGGAACATGTGATGAAAGGTACAGTGGAACTTCATTTTGTTCCAAGTGAAAAGCAGATTGCATACATATTTACCAAGCCACTTGATGAATCAACATTCACAAGATTAGTAAGTGAGCTAGGTATGCTTAATTACTCATAAATTTATGTTGTCTATATAATCTGTCTTGAAGCCTGAAATGAATTTGCTGCAAGAACAAAGTTGGCTTTAAGTAAGACTTATTCTATCAACGGATATTCCCTATCCGTTGAAAGCCAAAATTGTTCTATCAACGGATGTTCATTATCCGTTGAAAGACAAATACATTTCTGGTAATTTTATCCCTCAACGGATAAAATAGTGTTGATCATCAATGGATAACTATTTACCTTATCCGTTGAAGTGTCACATCAGTTACTTTAAGTGAGTCACATCAATTGATTCTTTTAACTTAACCGTTGATACGGATATACACTGTTGTATGTATTTGTATTAAAGGTAGTTTTCAGAATTTCTACAGTTTCCTTTATTCTTAAACGGCTGTAATTTACTTAAAAGTATCATTTAATCATTTTATTTACGTTTTAATTCAAGAAAGTATAAAAGCCCATTGTATTCTAATTTTTCACTTTACGCTTTCTTGCAATTTTTATTCTCCTTCTCTCCCAAAATTCTCAAGTTTCTCTCTGCAACCTCTATTCACAACAATGGCACCAGTAGTGAAAATTATGTCTCAATCTGGATTTGTTTATGAAAAGAATAATTTCGTAGCCTTGGTTGAAAAGAATGAAGCCCATTCTGATTATCACAAGATGATGGACTTCATCAAAAACTGCAAACTAAGCTATGCAATGCTGGAAGCCCCAACCATCTACTGTGAGGTAATTGAGGAGATTTGGACAACTGCAGAGTTCAACTCCACAGATATGACTATTGCCTTCTCTCTCAAAGGTAAGGATTATTGCATTAACTGTGATGATATACAGTCTTGCTTTAAGTTGCCTGAGAATAATGTCATGACACCATACACTGATAAAGATGTATCTGCTATGTTAGATTCCATAGGCTATGCTTTTGATTCTGCTAGTTTAGGTAGTATTAGAAGGAAGGGCCTTAGGAAAGAATGGAGTTTTCTTGGAGATGCCTTTATTAAGGTTTTCTCTGGGAAGATTGGCAATTTTGATGCCATAACTTCATCTCTTCTTAATATGCTCTATATGCTAGTTTCTGATAGGTACTTTAATTTTAGCAACTATGTCATGCTAGAATTAGGTTCCAGATTAGGTAACAAAGCTAATAGACCACATAACATCTAATATGCAAGATTCTTTATGTTATTGGCTAACCATGTTGCTGAAGGATTGATTATATCTAATGAGAACAATAAACTCAAATGCTGGGCACAAGAGAAAAGGGTCCTTGCAGACCTTTTGAGAATCAACCTCAACAGCCAGGTGCCATTGGTATATTTGTCAATCATGAATGCACCACAGGTAAGTGAGGTAAACACTTCTATAACTCCTACTGTTTCCAACCCCATTGTTTCTTTGCCTTCTACTGTGGCAATGGAATCTGTGTCTGTGTCCAAACAGGTTCCTACAAAAGCCACCAAAACTAAAATTTCCAAACACAGGTCAAAGAAAACCACCTCTGTTGTTTCTCAAAAGGCAACAGTTGTAACAACTACCATAAACCCTGAAGGGAGTGAACAGGGTATGAGTGGTGAGGGGAGGGGTGAACATCAAGAAACCCCCCAGGATAAGGTGGGAGAGGTGTAACACCCCCAGATCCGGGGTCGGGGATCCGGGTTGTCACGGTCTTTCTTTCCACAATATCACTTCACTTAATTAATAATAAATAACCTCATGCTGTGACCCCACACTAACACACACCACAACTCGTTATAGTCTCAGAGATGAAATTGAAATAAGTACAAGTCTTTGAATCCAGCATTTAAAAGTTATTACAACCCAAAATGATTACTTGATAAATTTACAGTTAATTGCCATTATCTGCCACAAGTTATAATTATACATAATTTGATTCTCAAAAGTAGATGGTCTGAACTACAATGGATCTACCTCGGCAGCTATAGCAGCTACAACATCATCGGGAAGACGCGGGACGCTTCCCACGCGCTTGCGCTGGGTCTGCTGGAGTCTGGCCATCTCTCCTAACTGTTGTTGTGTGATGAAGAAATAAAGCAAGAGTGAGCCTTACAGCTCACAAGATAATACATAGTGATAACAATAATATAAGTATCTAAATGGATACTTACTAGAATCTTTATCGTAAGTAAGGTAATTACTTACTGGATATAAGTTTTAAAAGAAGATGAAGTTACCAATTACTTCACTATACTTATACCATTTTTTTTAAATCTACTTGAACTACTACTATTCGAAGTATAATAAGATTCACGAGGTCATCCCATAGATGAGACCACAAATAAAACTTGAAAATATTTGATCTTTGAAATATTTTGAAAAGAGATGAAGTTACGAGATACTTCATTCAATGGATACACCAGTAAAAATGTTTGACCCTGTCAATGCTTCGGCAACCACCCATTAGTAGCCTTTCAATCGAAATGCTACGGGTAGTGTTGCAGAATTATCCAAATGGATGATGAACTCATTACGGGAGTTTACCGCGCCAGGAAGACCACTTACGATGATCAGTCGTAGTAGTACAACCCCACCATTTTCTACATATAGAGGAGAACCTGTCGGATTTACTTGTCAACCGAACACTGAACTCCTAAGGAATGGACCGCCTTAGCGGAACTTCCCGGCCATTTGGGCCAATATGATAAGGCTGGGCCGGCGCTACTCGACCACTTACGCCACTCCTAGTTCAGCTGAAATCCATGACTCTGAAACGTAAAGCTCGTTCCCCCTTTCCCCAAGTAGAAACTTGTTGATACGGCTTCACCAAGAAGTCGTATCTAGTTGGAAAGGAAAACTCACCGATATTTCCCAGGCGATGCCTGTTAATGGATTAACTTGTTCCAAGAATTTTACTTCCCGAATATTGGGTAAGTAATCAAAAACTCTTTTACCAAGACAGCAACCTTGTTGCGAATATAAAATACACCACAGAGCCGGATTCCCCAGGTTTTGAGCGAGTATTTAAATCCCCTTAAAAAGGAAGATCTTAAATATAAAAATGAGTTTTGGGATCCGCTCTAACTTTTAAAAATCATTTTGAAGACTCGAAAACACTTTAAAGAGTGTTTGGAGTAAAACTGATTTAATGAAGTAAATCAGTCCCCAGTATATTTAGATAATGTCTTAATATTATTATTTAAATAATATTCCCACAAAGAATTATCTTTATAAAAATAATTGAAGTAGAAGTATTAAAACTTATACTTGAAACGAGTATTAAATAATCAAAGATATACTTATATGAAAGTATTATCTTTATTTGAATAATCGAAAATAAGTTTGATTATTGACACCATATTCTTTAATAAAATAAAGAATATATTGCAGTAATAAGCGGAGTCATAATACCTCGAATGAATATTATAAATAATATTCATAAAATAAAGGAGTCATACATCCTCAAATGAATATCCAAGTAATATCCAATAATAATATAAAAGAGTCATAAGCCCTCGAATGAATATTCAAAATAATATTCAATAATAAAATAAAGGAGTCATAAGTCCTCGGATGAATATTCGAAATAATATTCAATAATAAAATAAAGTTAAAGTTATCGAATAAACCTTATTCGATTAATAGTTTGGAAAACTATAACCATATATATATATAAATATAAATATATATATATCCATATCCATATATACAAAATCTACTCGGGATCCTCGACTCCCGGTTTTAGAAAATATTTTCACCTTTGGGTCCCTATACTAAGGGTATATGCAAGTTACCGCTATCCTCTAGCATAGGTATTATCAACTGAACCAACATATATATATATATATGGAAAGAATGCGAAACATGCATGCATATATATATACCATAGCAGCATGCTTCAATATATTGCATCATTTGCTAATTAGCCAACATGCATCTATCGCAAGATAATGCAAATACATATATTCATCACAACAACAGTTATAACGGGTAGAAAACTTGCCTGAGCGACTTAGGGTGATAAAAGGCTCGGGACGAGTCTGGTAACCTATAAACAACAAGTAAGTTGGAATTAAACCAAAATCACTTGTAATCTATACTTTAACTAACTTAGACTCTAACGCTTGTTTTGCGCTCACTGATTCGCTTAAGTCACTCGGGTACCCTCGGCTCCACCATTTTTAATAATTTAACCTTTACGAGTTTTAAGGCGATTCCTTCGCGGGTGTCTTACCAACTGCCTAACACACTTACCATAAATGTTTCATACATTAATTAACCCTTTTTTGGTCTTTAACCTATGTTTCAAAGTAAGGCGAGGGAAAAAGTTTCGTTCGCGAAACGCCGTTACTTGAAACGGTCGTTTCTCCTAAACCGTGCATCGGAATCGAACGAACTACATATCAAAACGAAGCTCGTAACATGAGCTATCTAATCATGGCAGTGGTCATGATCTAGCAGGGGGTTCTCGGGTCCTAATGCTATGCACAAAAACAGTCCAAAGAAAATCGGACGTTACGACGGCTATGTTTACGCGATTTCCAATATTTTAAACCATTCAAAACCATCCCAAATCAACCTCAAATACAACTTAAAACCAACATCCATCCTTATCACATCATAACAACCCTAACCAATTCAATTTAATCAATCATACTTATGCCTAAACTTAACTTTAATCATACTTAAGTTCTTTTAATCAAAACCACAACATTTACCATTCCATTTCACTACCATTCCAAATCCCAAACTCTAAATCACCACAACAAGCTACAATATCATCCTACTAATTAAAATCATCTTATAATACATAGGGATCTAGGGTTTGGAGATGGTATACCTTCCTTGAAGTGGTGGGAGGAGCTAGGAAGCCTTAAGAAGCTTTGAGAAGTCTTAGGAAAGCTTGGATCTTCAAGAAAAACAAGAAAACTTCAAGTTAAAAAACTTGAAAACACTATTCATAGTCTTCTTCTTTGATTAAATGAAGAAGATTGAGAAGGAATTAATGGCTTAAACTCATGATATAGTCCTAACTAAGCATGAAGATGGTTAGGGAATTATCTTACCAATTTAGGAAGCTTGGATCTTTGATTTTGAATTTTTCTTGCCTTTTGAATAGTGAAAAGCCGTGAGCAATGAAGAACTAATGCCTTGGTTCTTTTTGATTTTTGATGAAGAATGAATTTACTTGGCTTGGTTGCTTGGTTTTTGTATTTGCTTTAGTCAATTACCTTCTTGCCCTTGAATTTGTGTGGTTCTCATTCAACCACACCTCCTTCCTTCCCTTGTCATGCTTGTGTCACCCTCATGATGTCATCCTCCCTTCCTTGTCCTCTTTCTATTGGTTGGATGACATCATTCCCACTAATCCCTTTGATTAACTTCCTAATCGTTTGCCTAATGACCGCTGATCTGTTATACGGTTCGCTTAACTTTCGTTCTCGTTTATCGTTTGAAGGATCATACCCGGGATCTTATTACTTAGGTTCCCTTAACCTTTCTCAATACATTATATTCCTTTTTATGATCCTCTATTATAATCCTTTAATTTAAATCCTTTTTATCCTGTTACCTTATACTCAATTCTCTCCGTATCTTGTGGATTTCCGGGAAAAACCAAAGTGTTCGGAATTGGATTCTGACGATCTTTACATACACTTATATACTACATAGAGTACTAATAATATCCCAGAATATCCATAACAGGAACCCCTACATAGTGTGGCGTGAAAAGTTTTCTCATTCAGCTAAAACACTATTCACAAGGGTTACAAAAAGTTGAAAATTTTGGGGTTATTACAGTCTCCCCTCCTTAAAAGGATTCCGTCCCGGAATCAAACAGAAAATAAATGGGGGTACTTTTCTAGCATTGTGCTCTCTAGTTCCCAAGTTGATTCTTCCACATTATGATTCTGCCATAGTACTCTGACTAGCTTGATCACTTTGTTCCGAAGCACCTGCTCCTTCTTATCCATAATCCTTACTGGCTTCTCCACGTAAGTTAGATCTGGCTGCATATCCACCTGCTCGTACTCCACTATGTGCCTGGCATCCCGATGATACCTCCTTAGCATTGACACATGGAACACATTATGAACTTGTTGCAAATTAGGGGGTAGGGCTAGCTCGTAAGCTAACTTTCCAATCCGTCTTAATATCTCAAAAGGTCCAATGTATCTTGGGCTTAGTTTTCCTTTCTTTCCGAACCTCATTAATCTCTTCCAAGGGGATACTTTCAACAGTACTAAGTCCCCTACTTCATATTCCTTGTCCTTTCGGGCTAGGTCTGCATATTTCTTCTGTCTGTCTTGGGCTGCTACAAGTCGCCCTCTGATAAGATCCACTATATCTTTGGTCCTTTGGACCACTTCGGGTCCGAGCATCTTCCGCTCTCCTACTTCATCCCAGTATAAAGGGAGATCGACACCTTCTTCCAGTACAGGGCCTCATAAGGCGGCATTCCGATGCTAGCATGAAAGCTATTGTTATAAGAAAACTCGATCAACGGCAAGTGATCATCCCAACTTCCCTTTAAGGTCTATTGCACAGACTCTCAACATATCCTCTAGTGTCTGGATGGTCCTTTCACTCTGCCCATCCGTCTGGGGATGGTACGCGGTACTCATATTTAACTTGGTCCCCGCACATTCCTGAAAGCTCCTCCAAAATCTGGAGTTGAACCTAGGGTCTCGGTCTGAGACAATGGACGCTGGGACTCCATGTCGCGTCACTATTTCCTTAAGGTAAATGTCCACCAGTCTATCGACTGTGTATCTCTCATTGATAGGAATGAAATGAGCTGACTTTGTCAGTCGGTCTATAATTACCCAAATGGCGTCGTGATTGGCTTTTGTCCTTGGCAAGCCTACAACAAAATCCATCGCTATCTGTTCCCATTTCCATTCGGGAATCTCCAGGGGTCACAAAAGTCCACTGGGTCTCTGGTGCTCTGCCTTTACTCTTTGGCAAGTCAAACACTTGTTTACCCATTCTGCTACGTCCCTCTTCATGTTGGGCCACCAGTAATATTCCTTCAAATCCCTATACATCTTGGTACTTCCGGGTGAATGGAATACCTTGAACTATGGCTTTCATCCAAAATCTCATCTTTAAGTTCTTGAACATTCGGAACCCAAATTCGGTAGGAGTATCTCATTATCCCTTTATCATCTTTCTCAGTATGGATCTCCTCTCCAGTCATTGACTCTCTGCCTTCATTCATTATTTTCTCCTAGGCACAATCTGATCTTTTCCAATAACTCTGGCTGCATTGAGATCTCAAAAAGCTTTTCAGTTCCGGTTCCGGTTACCTTTACTTCTATTTCCATTCTCTCAAAATCCCTTATCAATTCTTCCGAAGTCGTTATCATTCTGAGTCTTTCCTTTCTACTAAGGGCATCAGCCACCACATTGGCTTTCCCTGGATGATAGAGAATCTCACAATCATAGTCCTTGATTAGTTCTAACCATCTCCTCTGGCGCATGTTGAGCTCTTTCTGCGTAAATATGTACTTGAGGCTCTTATGGTCTGTGAAAATCTCGCACTTCTCTCCATACAAGTAGTGCCTCCAAATTTTTAAAGGCGAATACTATTGCCGCGAGCTCAAGGTCATGAGTAGGATATCTAATCCTCGTATTCCTTCAGTTGTCTCGATGCATACGCAATAACTTTACCGTGCTGCATAAGCACACATCCTAATCCTTTGTGCGACGCGTCACTATATATCACAAAATCTCCTTTTCCGTCCGGCAATGCCAATACCGGAGCCGTTATCAACCTTTTCTTTAATTCCTGAAAACTGTTCTCAGCATTTCTGCGTCCATTCAAACTTCTCTGTCTTACGAGTAAGTCGTGTCAAAGGGGCTGCGATCTTCGCAAAGTCCTGTACAAATCTTCGATAGTAGCCGGCCAATCCTATGAAACTCCTTACCTCTGTGGGTGTGGTTGGCCTTTCCCAATTTGAGACCGCCTCTATCTTGGAGGGGTCGACCAATACTCCTTCTTTATTGATCACATGTCCTAAAAATTGTACTTCATTCCGCCAGAATTCACACTTTGAGAATTTGGCATATAACTGTTCCTCTCTGAGTATTCCTAAAGCTATCCTCAAATGCTCTGCATGTTCTGCCTCAGTCCTTGAGTAGATCAAAATATCATCGATAAAAACTATCACACACTTGTCTAAGTACTTCTTAAATACTCTATTCATTAAATCCATGAAAGCCGCTGGGCGTTGGTTAACCCAAAGGACATTACCAAGAACTCATAATGCCCATACCTGGTACGGAACGCTGTCTTGGAAATATCTTCGGGTTTAATCTTTAGTTGGTGATATCCAGTTCTCAGGTCGATCTTGGAAAAATAAATAGCATCCTTTAGCTGGTCGAACAGATCGTCTATTCTAGGTAATGGGTACCTGTTCTTTATGGTTAGCTTGTTCAACTCTCGATAGTCTATGCACAGCCTCATGCTCCCATCTTTCTTCTTAACAAATAAAACTGGTGCTCCCCATGGAGACACACTGGGTCTTATCATACCCTTATCCAAGAGTTCCTGCAATTGGATAGCTAATTCCTTCATCTCTAACGGGGCTAACCGGTAAGGTGCTTTTGAAACTGGCGCCGTCCCTGGGGCCAACTCAATAGCAAATTCAATCACTCTATCGGGTGGTAATCCCGGAAGGTCTTGTGGGAATACATCTTCAAATTCGTTGACTACTGGAATATCTTGTAAGTTGGGCACCTCCTTCTGCGTGTCCACCACATAGGCTAGGTAAGCCTCACTTCCTTTTCGTAGCATCCTTTTGGCCTGGGCCATAGTCAAAAATTTCTGCGTCTGCCTCTTTCCTCTAAATATAACTTCTTTCTTCCCGGGGATATTTAACTTAACTTTCTTCCCTTTACAGTCTATCTGAGCATCGTTGCTAGATAGCCAGTCCATTCCCAAAATCACATCAAACTCCCCTAATTTAAAAGGAATCAGATCAACACTGAAAGATTGCTCCCCTATGCCTATCTCACAGGCGGGGTGAATCTGGTTAACAGGAATAATTTCATGATTGGCTATTTCTACTTGTAAGGGTTCTATCAAGGGTTCAGCCTTAAGTCTTAACTTACGCGCAAGGTCCTTTGATATAAAAGATTTAGTTGCTCCTGAATCAAATAAAACATTTGCACTGACTGAATTTAGAGAAAGGGTACCTGCTATCATATCTGAATCTTTCATAGCATCCTGGACTGTCATGTTGAAAGTCCTCGCAGTAGGTGGCTTATTAGAAGCAGCCCTGCTTGCTCCCGAAGCTGCTGGTTTGTTCATTGGGCATTCCCTCTTCCAATGACCTGGGCGTCCGCACTGATGACAAGTGGTGGTCGGAATGACGGCAGGGGCTGACGAAGGGCATTTGTGAGAATAGTGGCCCACTTGCCCACACTTAAAGCAGGTTACTGGCTTTCCCTTACATTCCCCAGAGTGCATTCTTCCACAAGTGTTACAGGTTGGCAATGGAGGTCGAGACTGGTTGGAATAAGACATTCTAGACTTCTGGCCGCTCTGGCTCACATTCATGCTCATTGGCCGCTTAAACCCAGTGTTCTTTCCCGGTAGTGACACTGCTCCTCGATTAAATCTAGTTGGGAAGCTCCTTCCTCCTGAACCCCCACCCATGCTCATACTTTTCCTCTTTATTCCCTTCTTCTCTCTTTCCTTCTGCATCTGTTCACTTCCGGCTTCTACAATCGTTGCCTTTTGCACCAGAGTGGCATAGTCCGTAAGCTCAAGGATTGCCACCCTATTCTGAATCCACGGTTTCAGTCCCTGCTGAAACCTCCTAGCTTTCTTTTCCTCGGTGCTCACAAACTCCGGCACAAACCTTGATAACTCAGTAAATTTCGCTTCGTACTCTGCTACAGACAAGTTATTCTGCTTTAGCTCCAAGAACTTGAGCTCCATCTGGTTTTCCATAAACCTCGGGAAATACTTCCCCGGAAACAACTGACTAAATCTCTCCCAGGTTATAATAACGTCTGTCTCCATGTTTTTCTTGGCCTCCCACCAGTAGTTAGCTTCTCCTTTCAGAAGGTAGGTAGCAAATACAGTCTTCTGTGCCTCATCGGTACTCAAAATCTTAAAAGATTTCTCCATTTCCTTTAACCATGCCCTTGCCTCAACTGGGTCGGCTGATCCGTGTAACTCAGGGGGCTTAAGGGACTTAAAAGCCCTGAAAGAGTTTGCCACAGCATTGTTACTTCCTTGAGGGGGTGGGTTGGGTTGACGTTCCAAATTCTGCCTTAGGAGTTGCATGAACTGGCTCATGGGATCCATGCCTGGGTTTGGTACTGGTTGCTCAACCTCGGTTTCTCCTTCTTCAGCCTCTATCTCAAATCCCTCAACATCATATGTTTCCTCTTCCTCTTCATACAGGGAGTCATCATGTTCCACATAATCCTCATCTTCCTCTTCACTGTGTTCTTGGTTTCTATTGTCCTGATTATGGCTTCCCTGGTCCTCAGATCCAGGGTTCGCCTTAGTTCCAATCTTTCTTGGCGGCATGATTCTGATAATAATAAAAACAATTATTGGGAAAATTCAACGTTAGGTCACAATCATATACAACATTGTGCCTTGCACAGCTCTTATAATGGGGAGAACGTATATCACAATTCTATTATTTTAAGAAAGTTCTAATACGAAGTGCAGTAATAATAATGATAAAAACAGTGATCCCGTCACTATAGAACTGAACCGAAAGGAAACAAATATATACATAATGCGAGAAATACATAGTTTGATCTGGTCAAAAGTACAACAGTGCTACAGTCATCTGTCCCAAAAGTGATACACAAGAGTCTATCTGTCTAGTCAGAAAAAGGGATGCTATATACAAGTCAATTATCCCGGAAAATTGGCTTTTACTAAGGCCTCGGCTAACTAGACAACTAGACTATTCCATCATCAATCCTGAATCACACACCGGAGCGGGTCAGCTCCCAAACCCTTTCCATCGCACGACGGAAGATATAGTCGGCCTGCCGCCTGGAGATCCTACCATGCCTGTCCCCCTGGAGCGATCTGAGCCTCGCTCGGGATGTGAGCTCTATCCCCGTAAGCTCCCTCCTCAAGGATCGGGGTATAGAAGTCCTAGTCTGATAAGCTCAGGTACGCCTACCCGCCCTCTCTGCATCCAACTCCCTCCTGGCCTCATCTAGTCGGCCCTCGGCAACAGCCACTCGGGTCCTCAATACATCCTGAACATATCCATGAGCTAACGAAGACTGCCTGTGGGCAGGGTCAAGAGGTGGTGAATCCGGAGCCGCTGAGGGTGCCTCCTCGGTCTGCCTAGGCTCGGAAGTATGGGTCTCTGAGCTGTCATCATCAGGAATCCAAGATAGTGGTGGAGGGGTAGGGGCTCTAACCACCGGAAGTGTGGGTAATGGGATACCAGCATACACTACCATAGGTCCAACACGCTCCTTAGCTACTGGGACCTCATCCGGATCCTCCTCATCTGGAATAGCAATAACCTCTGTCTCTGACTCCTCTGAGGGGTCCTCCTCATCTGAAATAGCAATGACCTCCGTCTCAGGCTCCTCTGAGGGGTCCTCCTCATCCTCCTCCATCTCAGGCTCCTCCTGATCCTCAACATCTAGCAATGCCTCATCATGCTCACGCTCGAACATCTCAGGGTCCTCTATCTCAGGCGCCTACACATTAAACGAGGTAAGTTACTATCATCATACTTATAAGGGTTCCCGTAAGGGTTTTAACTGTCAGCACTACTTTAAGTAGCCCGACCATGAACTTGGCAAGAGTTCTTATTATCTTTGTGAGTTTGTTATTATATCGACGCATCATCTCTGAGGTTTATAACGCTTAGCTCTGATACCATTTTTGTAACACCCCTAGATCCGGGGTCGGGGATCCGGGTTGTCACGGTCTTTCTTTCCACAATATCACTTCACTTAATTAATAATAAATAACCTCATGCTGTGACCCCATACTAACACACACCACAACCCATTATAGTCTCAGAGATGAAATTGAAATAAGTACAAGTCTTTGAATCCAGCATTTAAAAGTTATTACAACCCAAAATGATTACTTGATAAATTTACAGTTAATTGCCATTATCTGCCACAAGTTATAATTATACATAATTGAATCTCAAAAGTAGATGGTCTGATCTACAATAGATCTACCTCTACAGCTATAGCAGCTACAACATCATCGGGAAGACGCGGGACGCTTCCCACGCGCTTGCGCTGGGTCTACTGGAGTCTGGCCATCTCTCCTAACTGTTGTTGTGTGATGAAGAAATAAAGCAAGAGTGAGCCTTACAGCTCGCAAGATAATACATAGTGATAACAATAATATAAGTATCTAAATGGATACTTACTAGAATCTTTATCGTAAGTAAGGTAATTACTTACTGGATATAAGTTTTAAAAGAAGATGAAGTTACCAATTACTTCACTATACTTATACCATTTTTTTTAGAAATCTACTTGAACTACTACTGTTCGAAGTATAATAAGATTCACGAGGTCATCCCATAGATGAGACCACAAATAAAACTTGAAAATATTTGATCTTTGAAATATTTTGAAAAGAGATGAAGTTACGAGATACTTCATTCAATGGATACACCAGTAAAAATGTTTGACCCTGTCAATGCTTCGGCAACCACCCATTAGTAGCCTTTCGATCGAAATGCTACGGGTAGTGTTGCAGAATTATCCAAATGGATGATGAACTCATTACGGGAGTTTACCGCGCCAGGAAGACCACTTACGATGATCAGTCGTAGTAGTACAACCCCACCATTTTCTACATGTAGAGGAGAACCTGTCGGATTTACTTGTCAACCGAACACTGAACTCCTAAGGAATGGACCGCCTTAGCGGAACTTCCAGGCCATTTGGGCCAATATAATAAGGCTGGGCCGGCGCTACTCGACCACTTACGCCACTCCTAGTTCAGATGAAATCCATGACTCTGAAACGTAAAGCTCGTTCCCCCTTTCCCCAAGTAGAAACTTGTTGATACGGCTTCACCAAGAAGTCGTATCTAGTTGGAAAGGAAAACTCACCGATATTTCCCAGGCGATGCCTGTTAATGGATTAACTTGTTCCAAGAATTTTACTTCCCGAATATTGGGTAAGTAATCAAAAACTCTTTTACCAAGACAGCAACCTTGTTGCGAATATAAAATACACCACAGAGCCGGATTCCCCAGGTTTTGAGCGAGTATTTAAATCCCCTTAAAAAGGAAGATCTTAAATATAAAAATGAGTTTTGGGATCCGCTCTAACTTTTAAAAATTATTTTGAAGACTCAAAAACACTTTAAAGAGTGTTTGGAGTAAAACTGATTTAATGAAGTAAATCAGTCCCCAGTATATTTAGAAAATGTCTGAATATTATTATTTAAATAATATTCCCACAAAGAATTATCTTTATAAAAATAATTGAAGTAGAAGTATTAAAACTTATACTTGAAACGAGTATTAAATAATCAAAGATATACTTATATGAAAGTATTATCTTTATTTGAATAATCGAAAATAAGTTTGATTATTGACACCTTATTCTTTAATAAAATAAAGAATATACCTCAGCAAATAATCGGAGTCATAGATCCTCAAATGAATATTCAAATAATATTCAGATAAATAAATAAAAGGAGTCATAAGTCCCCGAATGAATATTCAAAATGATATTCATTAATAAAATAAAAGGAGTCATAAGTCCTCGAATGAATATTCAAAATAATATTCATTTAATATAAAGGAGTCATACGCCTTCGAATAATATTCGAAATAATAGTCAATAATAAAATAAAGTTAAAGTAATCGAATAAACCTTATTCGATTAATAGTTTTGAAAACTATGACCATATATATATATAAGTATATATATATATCCATATATACAAAATCTACTCGGGATCCTCGACTCCCGGTTTTAGAAAATATTTTCACCTTTGGGTCCCTGTACTAAGGGTATATGCAAATTACCGCTATCCTCTAGCATAGGTATTATCAACTGAATCAACAGATATATATGGAAAGAATGCGAAACAGGCATGCATATATATATACCATAGCAGCATGCTTCAATATATTGCATCATTTGCTAATTAACCAACATGCATCTATCGCAAGATAATGCAAATACATATATTCATCACAACAACAGTTATAACGGGTAGAAAACTTGCCTGAGCGACTTGGGGGTGAGAAAGGCTCGGGACGAGTCTGATAACCTATAAACAACAAGTAAGTTGGAATTAAACCAAAGTCACTTGTAAATCTATACTTTAACTAACTTAGATTCTAACGCTTGTTTTGCGCTCACTGATTCGCTTAAGTCACTCGGGTACCCTCGGCTCCACCATTTTTAATAATTTAACCTTTACGAGTTTTAAAGCGATTCCTTCGCGAGTGTCTTACCAACTGCCTAACACACTTACCATAAATGTTTCATACATTAATTAACCCTTTTTGGTCTTTAACCTATGTTTCAAAGTAAGGCGAGGGAAAAAGTTTCGTTCGCGAAACGCCGTTACTTGAAACGGTCGTTTCTCCTAAACCGTGCATCGGAATCGAACGAACTACATATCAAAACGAAGCTCGTAACATGAGCTATCTAATCATGGCAGTGGTCATAATCTAGCAGGGGGTTCTCGGGTCCTAATGCTATGCACAAAAACAGTCCAAAGAAAATCGGACGTTACGACGGCTATGTTTACGCGATTTCCCAATTTTAAGCCATTCAAAACCAACCACAAACCAACCTCAAATCCAACATACAACCAACATCCATCCTTATCACATCATAACAACCCCAACCAATTCAATTTAATCATTCATACTTATGCCTAAGCTTAACTGTAATCATACTTAAGTTCTTTTAATCAAAACCATAACATTTACCATTCCATTTCACTACCATTCCAAATCCCAAACTCTAAATCACCAACAACAGACTACAATATCATCCTATTAATTAAAATCATCTTATAATACATAGGGATCTAGGGTTTAGAGATGGTATACCTTCCTTGAAGTGGTGGGAAGAGCTAGGAAGCCTTAAGAAGCTTTGAGAAGTCTTAGGAAAGCTTGGATCTTCAAGAAAAACAAGAAAACTTCAAGTTAAAAAACTTGAAAACACTATTCATAGTCTTCTTCTTTGATTAAATGAAGAAGATTGAGAAGGAATTAATGGCTTAAACTCATGATATAGCCCTAACTAAGCATGAAGATGGTTAGGGAATTATCTTACCAATTTAGGAAGCTTGGATCTTTGATTTTGAATTTTTCTTTGCTTTTGAATAGTGAAAAGCCGTGAGCAATGAAGAACTAATGCCTTGGTTCTTTTTGATTTTTGATGAAGAATGAATTTACTTGGCTTGGTTGCTTGGTTTTTGTATTTGATTTAGTCAATTACCTTTTTGCCCTTGAATTTGTGTGGTTACAAAGCCACCACACCTCCTTCCTTCCCATGTCATGCTTATGTCATCCTCATGATGTCATCCTCCCTTCCTTGTCCTCTTTCTATTGGTTGGATGACATCATTCCCACTAATCCCTTTGATTAACTTCCTAATCGTTTGCCTAATGACCGCTGATCTGTTATACGGTTCGCTTAACTTTCGTTCTCGTTTATCGTTTGAAGGATCATACCCGGGATCTTATTACTTAGGTTCCCTTAACCTTTCTCAATACATCATATTCCTTTTTATGATCCTCTATTATAATCCTTTAATTTAAATCCTTTTTATCCTGTTACCTTATACTCAATTCTCTCCGTATCTTGTGGATTTCCGGGAAAAACCAAAGTGTTCGGAATTGGATTCTGACGATCTTTACATACACTTATATACTTCGTAGAGTACTAATAATATCCCAGAATATCCATAACAGAACCCCTACATAGTGTGGCGTGAAAAGTTTCTTCATTCAGCTAAAACACTATTCACAAGTGTTACAAAAAGTTGAAAATTTTGGGGTTATTACAGTCTCCCCTCCTTAAAAGGATTCCGTCCCGGAATCAAACAGAAAATAAATGGGGGTACTTTTCTAGCATTGTGCTCTCTAGTTCCCAAGTTGATTCTTCCACATTATGATTCTGCCATAGTACTCTGACTAGCTTGATCACTTTGTTCCGACGCACCTGCTCCTTCTTATCCATAATCCTTACTGGCTTCTCCACGTAAGTTAGATATGGCTGCATATCCACCTGCTCGTACTCCACTATGTGCCTGGCATCCCGATGATACCTCCTTAGCATTGACACATGGAACACATTATGAACTTGTTGCAAATTAGGGGGTAGGGCTAGCTCGTAAGCTAACTTTCCAATCCGTCTTAATATCTCAAAAGGTCCAATGTATCTTGGGCTTAGTTTTCCTTTCTTTCCGAACCTCATTAATCCCTTCCAAGGGGATACTTTCAACAGTACTAAGTCCCCTGCTTCATATTCCTTGTCCTTTCGGGCTAGGTCTGCATATTTCTTCTGTCTGTCTTGGGCTGCTACAAGTCGCCCTCTGATAAGATCCACTATATCTTTGGTCCTTTGGACAACTTCGGGTCCGAGCATCTTCCGCTCTCCTACTTCATCCCAGTATAAGGGAGATCGACACCTTCTTCCATACAGGGCCTCATAAGGCGGCATTCCGATGCTAGCATGAAAGCTATTGTTATAAGAAAACTCGATCAAAAGCAAGTGATCATCCCAACTCCCTTTAAAGTCTATTGCACAGACTCTCAACATATCCTCTAGTGTCTGGATGGTCCTTTCACTCTGCCCATCCGTCTGGGGATGATACGCGGTACTCATATTTAACTTGGTCCCCGCACATTCCTGAAAGCTCCTCCAAAATCTGGAGTTGAACCTAGGGTCTCGGTCTGAGACAATGGACGCTGGGACTCCATGTCGCGTCACTATTTCCATAAGGTAAATGTCCACCAGTCTATCGACTGTGTATCTCTCATTGATAGGAATGAAATGAGCTGACTTTGTCAGTCGGTCTATAATTACCCAAATGGCGTCGTGATTGGCTTTTGTCCTTGGCAAGCCTACAACAAAATCCATCGCTATCTGTTCCCATTTCCATTCGGGAATCTCCAGGGGTCACAAAAGTCCACTGGGTCTCTGGTGCTCTGCCTTTACTCTTTGGCAAGTCAAACACTTGTTTACCCATTCTGCTACGTCCCTCTTCATGTTGGGCCACCAGTAATATTCCTTCAAATCCCTATACATCTTGGTACTTCCCGGGTGAATGGAATACCTTGAACTATGGCTTTCATCCAAAATCTCATCTTTATGTTCTTGAACATTCGGAACCCAAATCCGGTAGGAGTACCTCATTATCCCTTTATCATCTTTCTCAGTATGGATCTCCTCTCCAGTCATTGACTCTCTGCCTTCATTCATTATTTTCTCCTGGCACAATCTGATCTTTTCCAATAACTCTGGCTGCATTGAGATCTCAAAAAGCTTTTCAGTTCCGGTTCCGGTTACCTTTACTTCTATTTCCATTTTCTCAAAATCCCTTATCAATTCTTCCGAAGTCGTTATCATTCTGAGTCTTTCCTTTCTACTAAGGGCATCAGCCACCACATTGGCTTTCCCTGGATGATAGAGAATCTCACAATCATAGTCCTTGATTAGTTCTAACCATCTCCTCTGGCGCATGTTGAGCTCTTTCTGCGTAAATATGTACTTGAGGCTCTTATGGTCTGTGAAAATCTCGCACTTCTCTCCATACAAGTAGTGCCTCCAAATTTTTAAGGTGAATACTATTGCCGCGAGCTCAAGGTCATGAGTAGGATATCTAATCTCATATTCCTTCAGTTGTCTCGACGCATACGCAATCACTTTACCGTGCTGCATAAGCACACATCCTAATCCTTTGTGCGACGCGTCACTATATATCAGAAAATCTCCTTTTTCCGTCCGGTAATGCCAACACCGGAGCCGTTATCAACCTTTTCTTTAATTCTTGAAAACTGTTCTCACATTTCTGCGTCCATTCAAACTTCTCTGTCTTACAAGTAAGTCGTGTCAAAGGGGCTGCGATCTTCGCAAAGTCCTGTACAAATCTACGATAGTAGCCGGCCAATCCTATGAAACTCCTTACCTCTGTGGGTGTGGTTGGCCTTTCCCAATTTGAGACCGCCACTATCTTGGAGGGGTCGACCAATACTCCTTCTTTATTGATCACATGTCCTAAAAACTGTACTTCATTCCGCCAGAATTCACACTTCGAGAATTTGGCATATAACTGTTCCTCTCTGAGTATTCCTAAAGCTATCCTCAAATGCTCTGCATGTTCTGCCTCAGTCCTTGAGTAGATCAAAATATCATCGATAAAAACTATCACACACTTGTCTAAGTACTTCTTAAATACTCTATTCATTAAATCCATGAAAGCCGATGGGGCGTTGGTTAATCCAAAGGACATTACCAAGAACTCATAATGCCCATACCTGGTACGGAACGCTGTCTTGGAAATATCTTCGGGTTTAATCTTTAGTTGGTGATATCCAGTTCTCAGGTCGATCTTGGAAAAATAAACAGCATCCTTTAGCTGGTCGAACAGATCGTCTATTCTAGGTAATGGGTACGTGTTCTTTATGGTTAGCTTGTTCAACTCTCGATAGTCTATGCACAGCCTCATGCTCCCATCTTTCTTCTTAACAAATAAAACTGGTGCTCCCCATGGAGACACACTGGGTCTTATCATACCCTTATCCAAGAGTTCCTGCAATTGGATAGCTAATTCCTTCATCTCTAACGGGGCTAACCGGTAAGGTGCTTTTGAAACTGGCGCCGTCCCTGGGGCCAACTCAATAGCAAATTCAATCACTCTATCGGGTGGTAATCCCGGAAGGTCTTGTGGGAATACATCTTCAAATTTGTTGACTACTGGAATATCTTGTAAGTTGGGCACCTCCTTCTGCGTGTCCACCACATAGGCTAGGTAAGCCTCACTTCCTTTTTGTAGCATCCTTTTGGCCTGGGCCATAGTCAAAAATTTCTGCGTCTGCCTCTTTCCTCTAAATATAACTTCTTTCTTCCCGGGGATATTTAACTTAACTTTCTTCCCTTTACAGTCTATCTGAGCATCGTTGCTAAATAGCCAGTCCATTCCCAAAATCACATCAAACTCCCCTAATTTAAAAGGAATCAGATCAACACTGAAAGATTGCTCCCCTATGCCTATCTCACAGGCGGGGTGAATCTGGTTAACAGGAATAATTTCATGATTGGCTATTTCTACTTGTAAGGGTTCTATCAAGGGTTCAGCCTTAAGTCTTAACTTACGCGCAAGGTCCTTTGATATAAAAGATTTAGTTACTCCCGAATCAAATAAAACATTTGCACTGACTGAATTTAGAGAAAGGGTACCTGCTATCATATCTGAATCTTTCATAGCATCCTGGACTGTCATGTTGAAAGTCCTCGCAGTAGGTGGCTTATTAGAAGCAGCCCTGCTTGCTCCCGAAGCTGCTGGTTTGTTCATTGGGCATTCCCTCTTCCAATGACCTGGGCGTCCGCACTGATGACAAGTGGTGGTCGGAATGACGGCAGGGGCTGACGAAGGGCATTTGTGAGAATAGTGGCCCACTTGCCCACACTTAAAGCAGGTTACTGGCTTTCCCTTACATTCCCCAGAATGCATTCTTCCACAAGTATTACAGGTTGGCAATGGGGGTCGAGACTGGTTGGAATAAGACATTCTAGACTTCTGGCCGCTCTGGCTCACATTCATGCTCATTGGCCGCTTAAACCCAGTGTTCTTTCCCGGTAGGGACACTGCTCCTCGATTAAATCTAGTTGGGAAGCTCCTTCCTGCTGAACCCCCACCCATGCTCATACTTTTCCTCTTTATTCCCTTCTTCTCTCTTTTCTTCTGCATCTGTTCACTTCCGGCTTCTACAATCGTTGCCTTTTGCACCAGAGTGGCATAGTCCGTAAGTTCAAGGATTGCCACCCTATTCTGAATCCACGGTTTCAGTCCCTGCTGAAACCTCCTAGCTTTCTTTTCCTCGGTGCTCACAAACTCCGGCACAAACCTTGATAACTCAGTAAATTTCGCTTCGTACTCTGCTACAGACAAGTTATTCTACTTTAGCTCCAAGAACTTGAGCTCCATCTGGTTTTCCATAAACCTCGGGAAATACTTCCCAAGAAACAACTGACTAAATCTCTCCCAGGTTATAATAGCGTCTGTCTCCATGTTTTTCTTGGCCTCCCACCAGTAGTTAGCTTCTCCTTTCAGAAGGTAGGTAGCAAATACAGTCTTCTGTGCCTCATCGGTACTCAAAATCTTAAAAGATTTCTCCATTTCCTTTAACCATGCCCTTGCCTCAACTGGGTCGGCTGATCCGTGGAACTCAGGGGGCTTAAGGGACTTAAAAGCCCTGAAAGAGTTTGCCACAGCATTGTTACTTCCTTGAGGGGGTGGGTTGGGTTGACGTTCCAAATTCTGCCTTAGGAGTTGCATGAACTGGCTCATGGGATCCATGCCTGGGTTTGGTACTGGTTGCTCAACCTCGATTTCTCCTTCTTCAGCCTCTATCTCAAATCCCTCAACATCATATGTTTCCTCTTCCTCTTCATACAGGGAGTCATCATATTCCACATAATCCTCATCTTCCTCTTCACTGTGTTCTTGGTTTCTATTGTCCTGATTATGGCTTCCCTGGTCCTCAGATCCAGGGTTCGCCCTAGTTCCAATCTTTCTTGGCGGCATGATTCTGATAATAATAAAAACAATTATTGGGAAAATTCAACGTTAGGTCACAATCATATACAACATTGTGCCTTGCACAGCTCTTATAATGGGGAGAACGTATATCACAATTCTATTATTTTAAGAAAGTTCTAATACGAAGTGCAGTAATAATAATGATAAAAACAGTGATCCCGTCACTATAGAACTGAACCGAAAGGAAACAAATATATACATAATGCGAGAAATATATAGTTTGATCTGGTCAAAAGTACAACAGTGCTACAGTCATCTGTCCCAAAAGTGATACACAAGAGTCTATCTGTCTAGTCAGAAAAAGGGATGCTATATACAAGTCAATTATCCCGGAAAATTGGCTCTTACTAAGGCCTCGGCTAACTAGACAACTAGACTATTCCATCATCAATCCTGAATCACACACCGGAGCGGGTCAGCTCCCAAACCCTTTCCATCGCACGACGGAAGATATAGTCGGCCTGCCGCCTGGAGATCCTACCATGCCTGTCCCCCTGGAGCGATCTGAGCCTCGCTCGGGATGTGAGCTCTATCCCCGTAAGCTCCCTCCTCAAGGATCGGGGTATAGAAGTCCTAGTCTGATAAGCTCAGGTACGCCTACCCGCCCTCTCTGCATCCAACTCCCTCCTGGCCTCATCTAGTCGGCCCTCGGCAACAGCCACTCGGGTCCTCAATACATCCTGAACATATCCATGAGCTAACGAAGACTGCCTGTAGGCAGGGTCAAGAGGTGGTGAATCCGGAGCCGCTGAGGGTGCCTCCTCGGTCTGCCTAGGCTCGGAAGTATGGGTCTCTGAGCTGTCATCATCAGGAATCCAAGATAGTGGTGGAGGGGTAGGGGCTCTAACCACCGGAAGTGTGGGTAATGGGATACCAGCATACACTACCATAGGTCCAACACGCTCCTCAGCTACTGGGACCTCATCCGGGTCCTCCTCATCTGGAATAGCAATAACCTCTGTCTCTGACTCCTCTGAGGGGTCCTCCTCATCTGAAATAGCAATGACCTCCGTCTCAGGCTCCTCTGAGGGGTCCTCCTCATCCTCCTCCATCTCAGGCTCCTCCTGATCCTCAACATCTAGCAATGCCTCATCATGCTCACGCTCGAACATCTCAGGGTCCTCTATCTCAGGCGCCTACACATTAAACGAGCTAAGTTACTATCATGATACTTATAAGGGTTCCCGTAAGGGTTTTAACTGTCAGCACTACTTTAAGTAGCCCGACCATGAACTTGGCAAGAGTTCTTATTATCTTTGTGAGTTTGTTATTATATCGACGCATCATCTCTGAGGTTTATAACGCTTAGCTCTGATACCATTTCTGTAACACCCCTAGATCCGGGGTCGGGGATCCGGGTTGTCACGGTCTTCCTTTTCACAATATCACTTCACTTAATTAATAATAAATAACCTCATGCTGTGACCCCATACTAACACACACCACAACCCGTTATAGTCTCAGAGATGAAATTGAAATAAGTACAAGTCTTTGAATCCAGCATTTAAAAGTTATTACAACCCAAAATGATTACTTGATAAATTTACAGTTAATTGCCATTATCTGCCACAAGTTATAATTATACATAATTGATTCTCAAAAGTAGATGGTCTGATCTACAATAGATCTACCTCTACAGCTATAGCAGCTACAACATCATCGGGAAGACGCGGGACGCTTCCCACGCGCTTGCGCTGGGTCTGCTGGAGTCTGGCCATCTTTCCTAACTGTTGTTGTGTGATGAAGAAATAAAGCAAGAGTGAGCCTTACAGCTCGCAAGATAATACATAGTGATAACAATAATATAAGTATCTAAATGGATACTTACTAGAATCTTTATCGTAAGTAAGGTAATTACTTACTGGATATAAGTTTTAAAAGAAGATGAAGTTACCAATTACTTCACTATACTTATACCATTTTTTTTAGAAATCTACTTGAACTACTACTGTTCGAAGTATAATAAGATTCACGAGGTCATCCCATAGATGAGACCACAAATAAAACTTGAAAATATTTGATCTTTGAAATATTTTGAAAAGAGATGAAGTTACGAGATACTTCATTCAATGGATACACCAGTAAAAATGTTTGACCCTGTCAATGCTTCGGCAACCACCCATTAGTAGCCTTTCGATCGAAATGCTACGGGTAGTGTTGCAGAATTATCCAAATGGATGATGAACTCATTACGGGAGTTTATCGCGCCAGGAAGACCACTTACGATGATCAGTCGTAGTAGTACAACCCCACCATTTTCTACATGTAGAGGAGAACCTGTCAGATTTACTTGTCAACCGAACACTGAACTCCTAAGGAATGGACCGCCTTAGCGGAACTTCGAGGCCATTTGGGCCAATATAATAAGGCTGGGCCGGCGCTACTCGACCACTTACGCCACTCCTAGTTCAGATGAAATCCATGACTCTGAAACGTAAAGCTCGTTCCCCCTTTCCCCAAGTAGAAACTTGTTGATACGGCTTCACCAAGAAGTCGTATCTAGTTGGAAAGGAAAACTCACCGATATTTCCCAGGCGATGCCTGTTAATGGATTAACTTGTTCCAAGAATTTTACTTCCCGAATATTGGGTAAGTAATCAAAAACTCTTTTACCAAGACAGCAACCTTGTTGCGAATATAAAATACACCACAGAGCCGGATTCCCCAGGTTTTGAGCGAGTATTTAAATCCCCTTAAAAAGGAAGATCTTAAATATAAAAATGAGTTTTGGGATCCGCTCTAACTTTTAAAAATTATTTTGAAGACTCGAAAACACTTTAAAGAGTGTTTGGAGTAAAACTGATTTAATGAAGTAAATCAGTCCCCAGTATATTTAGAAAATGTCTGAATATTATTATTTAAATAATATTCCCACAAAGAATTATCTTTATAAAAATAATTGAAGTAGAAGTATTAAAACTTATACTTGAAACGAGTATTAAATAATCAAAGATATACTTATATGAAAGTATTATCTTTATTTGAATAATCGAAAATAAGTTTGATTATTGACACCTTATTCTTTAATAAAATAAAGAATATACCTCAGCAAATAATCGGAGTCATAGATCCTCAAATGAATATTCAAATAATATTCAGATAAATAAATAAAAGGAGTCATAAGTCCCCGAATGAATATTCAAAATGATATTTATTAATAAAATAAAAGGAGTCATAAGTCCTCGAATGAATATTCAAAATAATATTCATTTAATATAAAGGAGTCATACGCCTTCGAATAATATTCGAAATAATATTCAATAATAAAATAAAGTTAAAGTAATCGAATAAACCTTATTCGATTAATAGTTTTGAAAACTATGACCATATATATATATATAAGTATATATATATATATCCATATATACAAAATCTACTCGGGATCCTCGACTCCCGGTTTTAGAAAATATTTTCACCTTTGGGTCCCTGTACTAAGGGTATATGCAAATTACCGCTATCCTCTAGCATAGGTATTATCAACTGAATCAACAGATATATATGGAAAGAATGCGAAACAGGCATGCATATATATATACCATAGCAGCATGCTTCAATATATTGCATCATTTGCTAATTAACCAACATGCATCTATCGCAAGATAATGCAAATACATATATTCATCACAACAACAGTTATAACGGGTAGAAAACTTGCCTGAGCGACTTGGGGGTGAGAAAGGCTCGGGACGAGTCTGATAACCTATAAACAACAAGTAAGTTGGAATTAAACCAAAGTCACTTGTAAATCTATACTTTAACTAACTTAGATTTTAATGCTTGTTTGGCGCTCACTGATTCGCTTAAGTCACTCGGGTACCCTCGGCTCCACCATTTTTAATAATTTAACCTTTACGAGTTTTAAAGCGATTCCTTCGCGAGTGTCTTACCAACTGCCTAACACACTTACCATAAATGTTTCATACATTAATTAACCCTTTTTGGTCTTTAACCTATGTTTCAAAGTAAGGCGAGGGAAAAAGTTTCATTCGCGAAACGCCGTTACTTGAAACGGTCGTTTCTCCTAAACCGTGCATCGGAATCGAACGAACTACATATCAAAACGAAGCTCGTAACATGAGCTATCTAATCATGGCAGTGGTCATAATCTAGCAGGGGGTTCTCGGGTCCTAATGCTATGCACAAAAACAGTCCAAAGAAAATCGGACGTTACGACGGCTATGTTTACGCGATTTCCCAATTTTAAGCCATTCAAAACCAACCACAAACCAACCTCAAATCCAACATACAACCAACATCCATCCTTATCATATCATAACAACCCCAACCAATTCAATTTAATCATTCATACTTATGCCTAAGCTTAACTTTAATCATACTTAAGTTCTTTTAATCAAAACCACAACATTTACCATTCCATTTCACTACCATTCCAAATCCCAAACTCTAAATCACAACAACAAGCTACAATATCATCCTATTAATTAAAATCATCTTATAATACATAGGGATCTAGGGTTTAGAGATGGTATACCTTCCTTGAAGTGGTGGGAGGAGCTAGGAAGCCTTAAGAAGCTTTGAGAAGTCTTAGGAAAGCTTGGATCTTCAAGAAAAACAAGAAAACTTCAAGTTAAAAAACTTGAAAACACTATTCATAGTCTTCTTCTTTGATTAAATGAAGAAGATTGAGAAGGAATTAATGGCTTAAACTCATGATATAGCCCTAACTAAGCATGAAGATGGTTAGGGAATTATCTTACCAATTTAGGAAGCTTGGATCTTTGATTTTGAATTTTTCTTGCCTTTTGAATAGTGAAAAGCCGTGAGCAATGAAGAACTAATGCCTTGGTTCTTTTTGATTTTTGATGAAGAATGAATTTACTTGGCTTGGTTGCTTGGTTTTTGTATTTGATTTAGTCAATTACCTTTTTGCCCTTGAATTTGTGTGGTTACAAAGCCACCACACCTCCTTCCTTCCCATGTCATGCTTATGTCATCCTCATGATGTCATCCTCCCTTCCTTGTCCTCTTTCTATTGGTTGGATTACATCATTCCCACTAATCCCTTTGATTAACTTCCTAATCGTTTGCCTAATGACCGCTGATCTGTTATACGGTTCGCTTAACTTTCGTTCTCGTTTATCGTTTGAAGGATCATACCCGGGATCTTATTACTTAGGTTCCCTTAACCTTTCTCAATACATTATATTCCTTTTTATGATCCTCTATTATAATCCTTTAATTTAAATCCTTTTTATCCTGTTACCTTATACTCAATTCTCTCCGTATCTTGTGGATTTCCGGGAAAAACCAAAGTGTTCGGAATTGGATTCTGACGATCTTTACATACACTTATATACTTCGTAGAGTACTAATAATATCCCAGAATATCCATAACAGAACCCCTACATAGTGTGGCGTGAAAAGTTTCTTCATTCAGCTAAAACACTATTCACAAGGGTTACAAAAAGTTGAAAATTTTGGGGTTATTACATATAGAGTCTACAATCTAAGAACCAATATTGTTGTGGAATCAATACATGTTGTGTTTGATGATAAAAAGATTGAAGGACTGAAAGATGGAGATTACCATGAGAGCCTCAAATTTGACAATGTGGAGATGGTTAGTGATGACAGTGATGATGAAAGTGATCAAAAGAATGTATCTAAGGATAATGCAGATAAATCTACCATCAATGAAGCACAATACTCAACATCTGTCGAGTTGCATAATGCTTCATCCGTTAGAAGACAATCTGTGTTATCCGTCGGGAGACAACCAGCTTCATTCATCGATACTCAAAATTCACCATCCGTCGGGTTATCAAAAGGAGCAGGAAGTCAATATAGATCACCTATAGAAAGTTCCCCTTTCTCAAATCAAAGATCCACAAACTCAGGGGGAGTTTCTAACAATCAAAACTCAATCACACATCAAGACAACAATGAGGTTTCTTCATCTAGAGCTAATCTACCTCAACAAAGGAAGTGGATAAAAGATCACCCCTTTGAGCTTATTATTGGTGATGTTTCTTCTAGAGTTCAAACAAGAAGAGCAACTCAGGAAGAATGTCTATACAACAGCTTTCTTTCCAAGGAAGAACCAAAGAAGGTAGAAGAAGCTTTGTTGGATCCTGATTGTATTTTAGCTATGCAGGAGGAGCTAAACCAATTTGAAAGGAATAATGTATGGAAGCTGGTGCTCAAGCCTAAAGGAAAGAATCCAATAGACACCAAGTGGGTATTCAGAAATAAGATGGATGAAAATGGCATAGTTGTCAGGAACAAAGCTAGATTGGTTGCTAAGGGCTATTTTCAGCAAGAAGGAATAGATTTTGATGAAACATTTGCTCATGTTGCAAGACATGAAGCCATCAGAATCTTCTTAGCCTATGCAGCCCATGCCAATTTTAAAGTCTATCAAATGGATATCAAAAGTGCCTTTTTGAATGGAGATTTAGAGGAAGAAGTTTATGTCAGTCAACCTCCTGGTTTTGAAGATCCAAATTTTCCAGAATATGTCTATTATCTTTTGAAAGCACTTTATGGACTGAAGTAAGCACCTAGAGCCTGGTATGACACTTTATCAAAGTTCCTTTTGGAAAATCACTTCACAAGAGGTACTATAGATAAAACTTTATTTTTCAGAAATGTTAATGGCTCTAGTATACTTGTTCAAATTTATGTAGATGATACTATTTTTGGCTCTACAGATGAGAAACTTTGCAAAAAGTTTGCCAAATTGATGCAAAGTAAGTATGAAATGAGTATGATGGGAGAACTAACTTACTTTCTTGGTTTACAAGTTAAGCAAGTTAGTGATGGAATATTCATTAGTCAAACTAAATATATTTTTGATCTTTTAAAGAAGTTTGATCTAATGGATTGCACATCTGCAAAAACTCCCATGGCCATTGCAACTAAGCTCGAATTAAGCACTACTGAAAAGTCTGTGGATATTTCAAGTTATAGAGGTATGGTTGGCTCACTTCTGTACTTAACAGCTAGTAGGCCAGATATAATGTTTGCTACATGTTTATGTGCTAGATTTCAGGCTGATCCTAAGGAATCTCACTTAATAGCTATTAAGAGAATTTTCAGATATCTCAAGGGAACACCAAACCTTGGCATTTGGTACCCTAGAGATTCTGGTTTTGATCTAACTGGTTATTCAGATATAGATTATGCAGGTTGTAGAATTGATAGAAAGAGTACAACAGGAACCTGTCAATTTTTAGGAAACAAGCTTGTGTCCTGGTTCAGTAAAAAGCAAAATTCAGTTTCTACTTCTACAGCTGAAGCTGAATATATTACTGCTGGCAGTTGCTGTGCACAAATTTTATGGATGAGAAATCAATTTCTAGACTATGGTTTGCAAGTTGAGAGGATTCTTATTTTCTATGATAACACAAGTGCAATTGCCATCACTGAAAATCCAGTACAATATTCAAGGACAAAGCACATAGATATCAAGTACCATTTCATAATGGAACATGTAATGAATGGTACTGTGGAACTATAATTTGTTCCCAGTGAGAAGCAGCTTACAGATATCTTTACCAAACCACTGGATGAATCCACCTTTTCAAGGTTGGTAAGTGAGTTAGGTATGCTTAATTACTCTTAAATCTATCTGAGTTAATTTACAAGTTGAAATGCAGCCAGAAATTTAATTGATTTTTCAGTCTAGGATGAAATTTTGGCTAAGTCAAAATTTACATCTCGACGGATGACCCTTATCCATCGAGTTTGGTCATCCGTCGAAATACAATTTGCTAATAAAAATCAATTACTTTTCTGGAATATTTTATATCTCGACGGATAACAGTATATCCTCATCCGTCGAATTGTCTTAATCTGAGCAGTTAATTCCCTGTACATTATCCATCGAGTATACTTACAGTTTGTAAGCATGACACGACGAATAATGGGAGGAATTTTTACAGTTTATTTTTGAACGGCTATTTTAGGCAATTTCTATTGGTTACTTTATTTTACTTTATTATTTTTATCAGTTATTTTTGAGATAGTATAAAAGCTTATTTCATTGCAATTGCTTTTCTTTTATCATTCTCAATTCAACTGCTCTAATTTCATTCTCTCTCAAAGCACTTACTCTCTTTCTCTCCAAGCTCTTACTCTTTAACAATGGCACCTGTTGTTAAGATTATGTCTCAAACTGGGTTCATTTATGAGAAGAACAATTTCACTGCATTAGTGAACAAGGGTATTCAACAATCAGATGACTATCATAAGATGATGGACTTTGTGAAGAATTGCAAGCTCAATTTTGCCATGCTGGAATCACCCACAATCTTCTGTGAAGTTATTGAAGAAATGTGGACCACTGCTACCTACAACTCTACAGATAAGACCATCACTCTAACCATTAAAGGTAAAGAATTCTGTATAAATAGTGATGTGATAAAAGCATGTTTCAAAATTCCTGATAACAATGTGACTTCACCACACACTGACACTGATATAATCAATATGCTCAATTCCATGCACTATGCACTTCCTACTTCTAAACTGAGTGATATTAGAAGAATGGGTCTTAAGAAAGAGTGAAGTTTCTTGTGTGATATAGTTACAAAGGTTTTCTCAGGAAAGATCAGTAATTTTGATTCAGTGAATATTTCCATGCTTAACATGCTATACATGCTAGTTACAGATAAATTTTATAATTTCAGTGACCTTGTCTTGTTTGAGTTAGGTTTTAAATTAGGGGAGTTAAATAAAAGAGGTAAAAATGTGTATTATGCTAGATTTCTTATGTTATTGACTAACCACCTCTGTGAAGAGATTGTGATTGAGAACCCAAACAACAAACTGGATTGTTGGGTTCAAGAGAGAAGGCTCATTGCAGATTTGAACAGGGCCAATCATCACAAGGATGTGCCAATGTTCTATTTTCCTGTAATGCAAGCACCTCAGGTAAGTGAGGTAAGTTCATCCATCCCTACAACTATTCCAACCTCCATAATTTCTTTGAGTTCAAGGGTAGCTATGGCAACTGTGCCAATGACCAAACAGTTTCCTACCAAAGCTGCCAAACCTACTATTATTTCAAAATCCAAATCAAAGGGAGCCCCCTCTAAGATCTCCCAAAAGATGCCAGTTGAAAAATCCACTAAAGCCAAAGAGGGGATTGTGAAGGAGGGTAAGTTAGGTGAGGGAAGGGGTGAACATAAAAGAAATCCCAAGAATAAGGTTGGAGAGTTGAGTGAATCCCAGCCTAGCCACACTGCAGTTTCCCAACAAACTGCAGTGCTTAAAAAGGATAAAAGCTCATTTCTAGCTGCATCCTCCCAAAAGGATGTAGCTATTGAACAAAACTGTAACGCCATCCAGACCCGGGGTATAAGTCTGGGGGTTACGAGCTAATCACCAAACCTGTACAAGCTTATTAATAAATAATAAAGAAATGAAACTAAACCCCTTTAACACTATCCAGGACCTTTTTAGGTTGAAGTATGAAAACAAGAATTACTAACTACTTTTATTACAAACCAACATTTAAAGTCTCACAAACTCTCTTTATTACAAACCATTGTCTAATTTATTTTAAACTAAGTTCAGCTTTTATTCAAACACACACACTATCTATCAACACTCCACCTGCTCGGGCAACTCAAAGCTTTCTTCCTGGATTGGGATCAACACCTTGGGTATGAGAGGATCCCGAGGCATGACCCGGTTCTTTACCACTCGTGTCTTGATGAGTTTCATATTCCTTCTTAACTGAAAACAATAAGGTGAATAACAACAAAAGGGGTGAGCCAAAAATTGCTCAACAAGTCTACAAAATATAAACAGTGTTAAAGCAATATAAGTGAATCCGTAACCCAGTTATATCTGCAAAGATATAACCTCACAAGAATAGAAAGAAGGCCATTACTGGCGAATACAAATGAACTAAACTGGACTGAAGTTCGCAGCTATACCCTGCTGATCAGCCAGGATACAGTGTAGATCTATATCTCATTATATAGATCCCGTCGGGCACCCAGGCACTACGACCCATCTCAAGGATCCGGTTATGTCCCGGTCCTTAGGATTAAGTAAACTTAATCCCAAAACTAATATTATCCAGTCCCTAGAATAGGAACCAGAACAATCGGTATGCTTTGATATATTCTAATCACCAGAATATATCAATAATTTTGAGTAACAATTGGAATATGAATAATGAATTCAAATGAAAAGAATAAATCAAGAATCGAAATGAATTATGAACAAGAGAATTAAAAGAGTGTAAATGTAATAAGAATCTGAAGAGAATATCACTATTCTAGAAAATAGAATAGGGGAGAAACTTGCCTTCTGCGTGACTTACTGAAATTAACTCACTTTCGTCTATCACCTACTCGACCTGCCTTGCTGGCTTAGCTTCTGTTAGAAAAATAGACTGGTTAAGTCATTTTGTACTTCAGTTGTATCTTGAATTGACTTCATTTTGTTCCTATTATCTACCCATATGCTTATGACTGACTCGTATATTACATATAAGCAAGTAAGACTCGATTAACTACATAATACACATAAGCACATAATCATTTTTATAGTTAAAATAATTTTTAGAATCAAAATTGACTCGCTGATTGCTCCGTTGATCACCTTCTGCTTCATTTCCCATTTTTCCGGAATTTTTCGGATTCGTTTCGGCATGTATTTCGACTGATAATCAAGCAATTAATAAAGTCAACTAATTTCGAGAAGAAATTAGGTCTTCATATTATTTTTTAATGAAAATAATTCATTTTTCTGAGTAAAATGGCTTTCGTTTCGCTCAAATCAGACTAACGGTCTAATTACTATTAATTAAACATTGTTAATTCAATTTATTATTCAATATAAATAATTATTACAAATTTTTAAATCCTAAAATAATTATTTAAGAAAAATCAAAGTCAAAAATAATTTTTCTATAATTTTTGGAGTTAAAATGAATAAGTTATGGTTTATTTAAAATTATGTGATCAATTATCGAAATAATTAATCACTTTTTAAATATTAAATAAATAAATAACTAATGAATAATTAATAAATACTTATTTAATAATTTAAAATAATTAATCCCTAATTATTAGGATTAATCACAACTTATTACAATTATTTACAACTTATCGTTATTTATTCAATTAGATCGATTATTTATAAGTAAATAATCGATACGATCAACTGATACGATAACTGTCGGATAAATAAACTACTATCCGAATCAGAATTCAATTCACAAATCAATTACTCGCATTTCCACGAGTTATATGTATTTTTCGCATAACTATCGAAACGTTACGGTTATTATTACACATACACGATTTAAATCAATTATCTGTATTTAATTATTCATTACGAATAATTATTACGATATTATACGAATATTAACTATCGTCTGAATAATAATAATAATAATATTAATAATCGAACTTATCGTTCAATTACTCGTACAACTACGAGTTATTCGTTTTATTCCCTTATTTATCAAATCGTTTCTCGTAATATTCGATCAATATAATCCTTAATTATTAACTATTAAATAATAAATAAATAAATAGATAAATGATTAAATAATTAATTAAATAACTAAATTCAAATTTATAAATTAAGAAATTAATTTAGGAATTAATAATAATAATTTTCAGAATTTAAAACTGATTTTTATTAGAATTTTAGAATTTATTTAAACTGATTTTCTCATTTTAGAAAATAGAATAAATATTAAAAATATCAGAAACACATAACAGGTTTCAGGGTTAGGGTTTTCTGGATCAAACCCCGAGTCGAACCCGGGTCGCGAAGAACAACGCGGGCAACCATCGCCGGTGAACTTCCCGGTGGATCGACGACCACTAACGCAGGGTTTTCTGTTTAATTCGTTGCGCGTACTCGTCCCTCTGTCACCCAGGTGCCGTTCTGCCCCGTCCCCGTCGTGGCTGGAGCCACCGAAGCCGTGAAATGCCGCCAACGGCGGTGGTTTCCGGTGAACTTGAAACCCGAATCCGGCGAGTGCGATTCAGCATCAGAACAAAGCCGTTTGATTCGATTCAACCCTCCATTCCATTCAAAATCACCCCAACAATTCAACCATATCATTATCTAATCCTAATAATATCTATATCAAATTCTCCGGCTAAAATCAAACATTTTCCGGCCAAACACCAAATCAACTATTTCGTACATGAAAAAATCTGTTCTATAGCTTAAAATAAAGCTTAAAACATCTATAATCAATCCCCTATCAACACCATAACCTCAGGTTCGTGCAAGATAAAAAACGAACCAAAATCAAATTAGTATAAACTTGAATATAAGGACTAACACTTAGAGCAATCGTTTGATCAAATAAATAGCACAAATCAATTGTAAACAAGCGTATAAAGCTATTCCAATCATCAAATTAAACCCATAACCCCACAATCAAAAATCCCCAATTTCAGTTCAAGAACCCTAAAAATTGAATTGAAAATCGAAGCAACAAAACACAAAATTGATGACAGAAATAGAAAGTAGAGATCAAGAGCTTTCGATTGAGTACTCACATGTCTGATTTGGAAGTCAGAATCACAATCAAATCGCTGCTTGAATCTCAAAAACACCAAACCCTAATTTCTCAATTTGGGAACATTTGCTGAATTTTTCTGATTTTAATTAATTAAATTAATAATAATTAGGGTATTTATAGCTGAAAAATTAACACTCCTAAATAAAATTAAGGGGCTAATTATATATTTAATAAAAATATTTGGCCCTAATTTTTATAATTTTGGGTATTAAAATTTAATTTATAAATATTTTGTATATACAATATATATGCCAAAATTTCCCAAAAATTGTGAATAATGCAAAAATATGAAGAAATGGTATAAATAAAAGTCCTATAATTTTATAAAAATTAAAATGTGATTCTTGTGGGGTTTTTAACACCCAATGGGGCCCGGAAAAGTCATTTTTTGTAAAACGAGAAAATTTATAAAATATCTAAATGTTCAGAATAATGCGATTGTAAAAGCCGTTTGATGAAAAATAAGGCCCATTATTTTATTTGAAATACTGGCTTTAAAATCATTTTTTGGGTCGTAAAGCGTTTGAAATAAAACCTATGAATGTGAAATAAAATATCTGAAAAATACCTTAAAATACAGAAATGACACGACATACACATAACACATAACAAACAGGGTTTAATAGTAATCACACATAAATGACATATTAATACACATATTTTATTATAAATATGATATAATACAACATAAATTTCCCGGTCGTTACATTCTCCCCCCCTTAATAGGATTCCGTCCTCAGAATCTTTTATGAAAACAAATGAGGATATTTTTCTAACATCTCACTTTCAAGTTCCCAGGTTGATTCTTCAACCATAGGGTTTCTCCACAACACTCGTACTAAATATACAGACTTATTTCTCAACACTTTCTCTCGCCGATCTAAAATTCTTACCGGCTGTTCTACAAAAGACAAATCAGGTTGGATATCTATCGGTTCATACTCTATTACATGCCTAGAATCAGGATTATATCGCTTATGCATCGACACGTGAAACACATTGTGAATATGTTGCATATGAGGCGGTAAAGCTAATTCGTATGCAAGTTTTCCTACTTTCTTCAGAATTTCAAATGGTCCGACATATCGTGGCTTCAATTTACCCTTATTGGCAAATCTAGTCAATCCTTTCCATGGCGATATTTTGAGTAACACATTTTCTCCTTCCTGATAGTCTATATCCTTCCTTGTTTGGTCTGCATGTTTGCGTTGTCTGTTTTGTGCCGCATCGAGTCATTTCCGAATAAGTTCAATCTTTTCTTTAGTCTGTTGGATTAATTCTGAACCCAAAATTTTCCGTTCTCCAACTTCATCCCAATACACTGGTGATCTGCATTTTCTCCCATATAGTGCTTCGTACGGTGGCATTCCAATGCTGGCGTGATAACTGTTATTATAAGAAAATTCCACTAGAGATAAATGCTCATCCCAATTACGTTCAAAATCGATCGCATAAACCCGTAGCATGTCTTCAATCATTTGGATAGTTCTTTCACTTTGCCCGTCAGTTTGCGGATAATAAGCGGTACTCATGTTTAATTTTATTCCAAGGCATTCTTGAAATTGTCTCCAAAATCTTGAGTTGAAACGAGGATCTCGATCAGACACGATAGATATTGGAACTCCATGTCGCATCACAATTTCCTTGAGATACAAATGCACTAGCTTGTCAAGCGAAAATCTTTCGTTAATTGGTAGAAAATGTGCCGACTTCGTGAGTCTGTCAATGATTACCCATATCGCATCATGATTTGCCTTTGTCCTTGGTAATCCTACCACAAAATCCATCGCTAGATGTTCCCATTTCCATTCTGGAATGTCTAATGGTTGTAATAATCCGCTCGGACGTTGATGTTCTGCTTTAACTCGCTGGCATGTGTAGTATTTACTCACCCATTCTGCTATTTCCTTCTTCAAGTTCGGCCACCAAAAGTTTTCCTTCAGATCGCGATACATTTTTGTGCTTCCTAGATGAATGGAATACTTTGAATTGTGTGCATCTCGCATTATTTCTTCTTTTAATTCTGCCACGTTAGGGATCCAGATTCTCGATGCAAAGCGTAAAATTCCTTCATTATCTTTCTGAGTTGTGATCTCTTCTCCCGTTAAGTCGTCATCTTGACTCATCACTTCATCTTGACAATGGCGAATCTTCTTAAGCAACTCTGGTTGGAAAGTCATAGCATAGATAGTTCCTGCAGATTCATTAGGAATACGAATCTCAATTTCCAATTTGTCAAATTCCTTAGCTAATTCTTCACATGAAGTTAACTGATTCAATATTTCTTTCCTGCTCAACGCATCCGCTATAACATTTGTTTTCCCTGGATGATAACTGATCATGACATCATAATCTTTAATCAATTCCATCCATCGACGTTGTTGCATGTTCAGTTCTTTTTGCATAAAGATATACTTTAGACTTTTATGATCCGTATAGATTTTGCATTTTTCACCGTAGAGATAATGTCTCCAAAGCTTCAATGCAAATACGATCGCTGCCAATTCTTGATCATGCGTAGGATATTTCTGCTCATGGGGTTTAAGTTGTCTCGAAGCATATGCAATGACGTTACCGTGCTGTATCAATACACATCCTAGCCCGCGATACAAAACGTTACTGAAAATAACGAAATTCCCTTGCTCGTCTGGCAATACAAGTACCGGTGCGGTTAATAATCGATTCTTCAACTCTTGGAAACTTTCGTCACATTTATCATTTCATACAAACTTTTCACTTTTTCGAGTTAACTTGGTCAACGGCGTTGCTATTTTCGCAAAATCTTTGACAAATCTTTGATAATACCCTGCCAATCCCAAGAAACTTCGAACTTCGGTCGGTGTTTTCGGTCGTTTCCAATTCAACACAGCTTCAATCTTTGATGGATCGACTTGGATGCCTTCTCTACTGATGATATGCCCTAGAAATTGTACTTCCCTTAACCAGAATTCACATTTTGAGAATTTTGCGTACAGTTGCTCTTTCCTCAGAATTTCCAAAGCTATCCTCAAGTGTTCTGCATGCTCTTCTTCCGTCTTGGATTAAATCAAGATGTCATCAATGAATACAATCACGAATTTATCCAAATATTTCTTGAATACCCTGTTCATCAAATCCATGAATGCAGCTGGTGCATTTGTCAAACCGAATGCCATTACAAGAAACTCGTAATGTCCATATCTCGTACAAAACGCAGTCATGGAAATATCTTCAGCTTTAATCTTCAATTGATGATAGTCTGATCGCAAATCTATCTTCGAAAACCACGCAGCTCATTTTAGCTGGTCGAACAAATCGTCAATTCTCGGTAAAGGATACTTGTTCTTAATAGTGAGCTTATTCAACTCCCGATAGTCGATGCATAATCGCATGCTGCCGTCCTTCTTCTTTACGAATAACACTGGTGCACCCCATGGGGATACACTAGGTCGTATGATGCCTCGGTCTGGAAGATCTTGCAGTTGCGTTGATAATTCCTTCATCTCGACTGGAGCCATTCGATACGGAGCTTTCGAAACTGGTTCTGTACCTCGTGCTAGATCAATCGTGAACTCGATTTCTCAATCTGGCGGTATCCCTGGAAGCTCGTCTGGAAAGACGTCCGGAAACTTACATACAACTAGAATGTCTTCTATTCTAGGACTTCCTTTTTCAGTATCTAAGATGTAAGCTATATACACTTCACAACCTTATCGAAGCAATCGTTTGGTCTGCATCACGGTGAGAAATTTCTTCCGCTGTTTTTCGCCCTTGAATATTACCGTTGCATTTTCTGTAGTTTGCAATTTAACTTTCTTATTTGCGCAATCTATCTAAGCATTATGACACGCTAACCAATCCATTCCCAAAATAATATCGAATTCTCCTAACTTAAAAGAAATTAAGTCTACAGAAAAATAATGTCCAGCTATTTCTATATCACACGCAGGACATACTTGATCCACTGGAACTTGGTCGTCATTCGCTAATTTTATAATTAACGTCTCGCCCAACCATTTGATTTCATAATGTAACTTATCAAGAAATTCTTCAGAAATAAATGAACGGGTAGCTCCAGAATCAATCAATACTTTTGAATCTATAGAATTCACCATAAACGTACCTGCGATCACACTTGGGCTCTGCACTGCTTCTTTCATCGTCATGTTAAAAGTCCTTGCTTTGGGTTGATTCAGCGGCGGTGGCGGAGGTAATGCCAATACTTTCAGAATACTGGCTGCCATTGCTGGTCCTTTACAATTCCTAGTGATATGCCTTTTCTTTCCGCATTGGTAGCAAGTGATTTCTGCTGTTTTTCCTTTTGAACATTCGTTAGAGTAGTGCCCTTTCTGCTTGCAGTTGAAACATGTCACATCTGCTTTAATACATACGTTGGTATGCTTGCGTCCACAAGTTTTGCAATACGACACTGGAACCTTAACAATTCCCTGCTGTTTGGAGGCTTGGAAACGATTACCTGCTTTTTGTGTACCCTGTCTTATCCTTTTGAAATTCAAATTTGCCCGGGCTTGAAATCTCGGCTTCCTGCTGGAACGGTCTTGGAAAATTCCCTGTCCTCTGTCTCGTTGAGATCTTTCACTTTCTCCTTCGATGATCAAAGCTTTCTGGACTACAGCGGTATATGTTGTTAATTCAAAAGCTGCGACCTGTCCACGTATCCATGGTCGTAATCCCTCTTGAAATCTCTGAACTCGTTTCTCTTCAGTGTCCACCTGTTCTGAAATAAACCTAGCCAATTCATTAAATTTGGCTTCATATTCTGTTACAGACATACTTCCCTGCTTCAGCTCTAAAAACTTTATCTGCATCTGATTCCTTACGTAGCGAGGAAAATGCTTTTCTAAAAGCAACTCTTTAAACCTATCCCAAGCAATAACATCTTCACCCTCTAAAGCCTTTTTAGATTCCCACCAATAATTTGCCTTTTCCTTCAACAAGTAACTAGCAAAATCAGTCTTCTGGTCCTCACCTATCTTCACCAGTGCAAACGCTTTCTCTATTTCTTTTAACCAGGTGGTAGCTTTAATAGGATCAGTAGACCCATGAAATTCTGGAGGTTTAACTGACTGAAACTGCTTAAAAGTAACAACAGGTAACGCTGGTGGTAATTGAGGCTCAGGACGAGGTGGCTGTTACAACATTTGTTGTTGAATTTACTGTTGTTGATGCTGCATCTGCTGCTGCATCATTACCATCTGTTGTTGCATCAGATGGAACATTTGGTTCATGGTCTCATTAGTCTGACCTTCGGAATTGCTGTTAGAGGTCTCAACCCTAGTCTTTCTTTTTGGTGCCATCTTCTTCTGATAATAAAACATGTGATATTACTTTAACAGTTTAATAAACAATTTACAATATGTAAGAAAAACAATTTATCCTATATTACTAACATAATTTATATAAAGAAAACAGTTGTTAAATGTAAAAACTGGAAATGTAAACAGTTAAATAAAATGGTTGTTCTTTTCTTTTCTTCTTTTTTTTCAACAGGAATTATAATATGGAAAGCTGTAAAAACAATAAAGTGAAAGTAAATGCTGTAAAACTGTAAAGACTGAAATTTAAATAAAAGAAATTTGAAAAGTTCAGTTTATATATATGACACCAGCCTCAGGTGTAAATGCTTGATACAAAAAGTCTCGCTCTGCTGGTAATCACCGCGGCTACAAGTCATACTACCACTACAGGTCAAAATCCTACTACAGGTTAATCTACTAATACACACGTACACACTACTCACTAGGTTATACTATGCTGCCTCTATATACATCTGTACTCTGAAGTCACTATCTCAACTGTCCCTGTCTCAGAACCCAGGTGGAATACGCCTAAGCTCCTCTCTAAGTGCCTGGACCAAAGTCTGTGCCAAGCGAAATATCCGATAGAACTCTGCAAAAGAAGGAGGTCCATCATGGGTCAAATCATCAAGCTCCCAAGTAGCGCTCATCAACACCGACTGCAATCGCTGTCTCATATAGTAATCTGGCTGTAGGGCCGCTAATGGTCCTCTATCCCTCTGATCAAACAGATGCATGATCTCTCGACACTGTGCCCGCCAATACTCCACATCATCCCTCATACCTCTATACTCATGGTATGGTAACATGTACGGCTGAGCAACCTGACCTACCGACTCCTCTGAAGGAACTCTCGGAATACCTACACCCTGCTGTGGTAATCCTAGCTGTAGATCTACCTCATGCTCTCCCATCCCCTCGACTGGAATCATCTGAAACACATCCGGCTCTGGGGCATGCACTAGTATAGGAGGTAACAATGGTGGTGGTAACTCCTGCTCAATACCTGGTATAAACTGGTGCTCAACTAGTAAAGGAACCATCGGCTCGAAGAACTCAAAGGGATCAAACATCTCTATGGGGTCATGAACTATTCCCTGAACTGGTGGTACCGGCTCTTGTGGCAATGGTGGTGGAGGTGGTAGAGGAGGAAACATATACTCAGATACTGGAGGTATAACTGGTGCTGCTGGCCCAGTGACTGTCCTCTCGGAAGATGCAGAATAACCAGAAGATGCCATCTGCTAATATACAAAAGAAAAGAAAAGGTCACTAGACAATCCTAAGATTTATATTTCCCTATTCTAACCTGACCTAAATCCTAGCAGTGATCTCCCTATTTACTATTCCTATCCTATGTGATCTCCCTATCTTATCTTAATCCTAATGTTCTTGTTTTCAGGGACCAAACCTACAGCTCTGATGCCAAACTGTAACGCCCTCCAGACGCGGGGTATAAGTTTGGGGGTTACGAGCTAATCACCAAACCTGTACAAGCTTATTAATAAATAATAAAGAAATGAAATTAAACCCCTTTAACACTAATCAGGACCTTTTTAGATTGAAGTATGAAAACAAGAACCACTAACTACTTTTATTACAAACCAACATTTAAAATCTCACAAACTCTCTTTATTACAAACCATTGTCTAATTTATTTTAAACTAAGTTTAGCTTTTATTTAAACACACACACACTATCTATCAACACTCCACCTGCTCGGGCAACTCAAAGCTTTCTTCCTGGATTGGGATCAACACCTTGGGTATGAGAGGATCCCGAGGCTTGACCCGCTTCTTTACCACTCGTGTCTTGATGGGTTTCATATTCCTTCTTAACTGAAAATAATAAGGTGAATAACAACAAAAGGGGTGAGCCAAAAATTGCTCAACAAGTCTACAAAACATAAACAGTGTTAAAGCAATATAAGTGAATCTGTAACTCAGGTATATCTACAAAGATATAACCTCACAAGAATAGAAAGAAGGCCATTACTGGCGAATACAAACGAACTAAACTGTAGTCAAGTTCGCAGCTATACCCTGCTGATCAGCCAGGATACAGTGCAGATCTATATCTCATTATATAGATCACGTCGGGCACCCATGCACTACGACCCATCTCAAGGATCCGGTTATGTCCCGGTCCTTAAGATTAAGTAAACTTAATCCTAAAAGTAATATTATCCAATCCCTGGAATAGCAACCGGAACAATCGGTATGCTTTGATATATTCTAATCACCAGAATATATCAATAATTATGAGTAACAATTGGAATATGAATAATAAATTCAAATGAAAAGAATAAATCAAGAATCGAAATGAATTATGAACAGGAGAATTAAAAGAGTGCAAATATAATAAGAATCTGAAGAGAATATCACTATTCTGGAAAATAGAATAGGGGAGAAACTTGCCTTCTGTGCGACTTACTGCAATTAACTCACTTTCGTCTATCACCTACTCGACCTACCTTGCTGGCTTAGCTTCTGTTAGCAAAATAGACTGGTTAAGTCATTTTGTACTTCAGTTGCATCTTGAATTGACTTCATTTTGTTCCTATTATCTACCCATACGCTTATGACCGACTCGTATATTACATATAAGCAAGTAAGACTCGATTAACCACATAATACACATAAGCACATAATCATTTTTATAGTTAAAATAAAAATTAGGTCTTCATATTATTTTTAATGAAAAGAATTCATTTTTCTGTGTAAAATGGCTTTCGTTTCGCTCAAATCGGACTAACGGTCTAACTACTATTAATTAAACATTGTTAATTCAATTTATTATTCAATATAAATAATTATTACAAATTTTTAAATCCTAAAATAATTATTTAAGAAAAATCAAAGTCAAAAATAATTTTTCTATAATTTTTGGAGTTAAAATGAATAAGTTATGGTTTATTGAAAATTATGTGATCAATTATCGAAATAATTAATCACTTTTTAAATATTAAATAAATAAATAACTAATGAATAATCAATAAATACTTATTTAATAATTTAAAATAATTAATCCCTAATTATTAGGATTAATCACAACTTTTTACAATTATTTACAACTTATCTTTATTTATTCATTTAGATCGATTATTTATAAGTAAATAATCGATATGATCAACTGATACGATAACTATCAGATAAATAAACTATTATCCGAATCAGAATTCAATTCACCAATCAATTACTCGCATTTCCACGAGTTATTCGTATTTTTCGCATAACTATCGAAACGTTACGGTTATTATTACACGTAGACGATTTAAATCAATTATCTGTATTTAATTATTCATTACGAATAATTATTACGATATTATACGAATAATTAACTATCGTATGAATAATAATAATAATAATAATAATAATAATATTAATAATCGAACTTATCGTTCAATTACTCGTACAACTACGAGTTATTCATTTTATTCCCTTATATATCCAATCGTTTCTCGTAATATTTGATCAATATAATCCTTAATTATTAACTATTAAATAATAAATAAATAAGTAGATACATGATTAAATAATTAATTAAATAACTAAATTCAAATTTATAAATTAAGAAAATAATTTTGGAATTACTAATAATAATTTTCAGAATTTAAAACTGATTTTTATTAGAATTTTAGAATTTATTTAAACTGATTTTCTGATTTTAGAAAATAGAATAAATATTAAAAATATCAGAAACACATAACAGGTTTCAGGGTTAGGGTTTTCAGGATCAAACCCTCGGTCGAACCCGGGTCGCGAAGAACAACGCCGGCAACCATCGCCGGTGAACTTCCAGGTGGCTCGACGACCACTAACACGGAGTTTTCTGTTTAATTCGCTGCATGTACTCGTCCCTCTATCACCCAGGTGCCGTTCTCCCCCGTCCTCGTCGTGGCTGGAGCCGCCGAAGCCGTGAAACGCCGCCAACGGCGATGGTTTCCGGTGAACTTGAAACCCGAATCCGGCGAGTGCGATTCAGCATCAAAACTGAGCCGTTTGATTCGATTCGACCCTCCATTCCATTCAAAATCACCCCAGCAATTCAACCATATCATTATCTAATCCTAACAATATCTATATCAAATTCTCCGGCTAAAATCAAACATTTTCCGGCCAAACACCAAATCAACTATTTCATACATGAAAAATTCTGTTCTATAGCTTAAAATAAAGCTTGAAACATCTATAAGCAATCCCCTATCAACCCCATAACCTCAGGTTCGTGCAACATCAAAAACGAACCAAAATCAAATTAGTATAAACTTGAATATAAGGACTAACACTTAGAGCAATTGTTTGATCAAATAAATAGCACAAATCAATTGTAAACAAGCGTATAAAGCTATTCCAATCATCAAATTAAACCCATAACCCCACAATCAAAAATCCCCAATTTCAGTTCAAGAACCCTAAAAATTGAATTGAAAATCGAAGCAACAAAACACAAAATTGATGACAGAAATAGAAAGTAGAGATCAAGAGCTTTCGATTGAGTACTCACATGTCTGATTTGGAAGTCAGAATCATAATCAAATCGCTGCTTGAATCTCAAGAACACCAAACCCTAATTTCTGAATTGGGGAATATTTGCTGAATTTTTCTGATTTTAATTAATTAAATTAATAATAATTAGGGTATTTATAGCTGAAAAATTAATACTCCTAAATAAAATTAAGGGGCTAATTATACATTTAATAAAAATATTTGGCCCTAATTTTTATAATTTTTGGGTATTAAAATTTAATTTATAAATATTTTATATATACAATATATATGCCAAAATTTCCCAAAAATTGTGAATAATGCAAAAATACAAAGAAATGGTATAAATAAAAGTCCTATAATTTAAAAAAATTAAAATGTGATTCTTGTGGGGTTTTTAACACCCAATGGGGCGCGGAAAAGTCATTTTTCGTAAAATGAGAAAATTTATAAAATATCTAGATGTTCAGAATAATGCGATTGTAAAAGCCGTTTGATGAAAAATAAGGCCCATTATTTTATTTGAAATACTGGCTTTAAAATCATTGTTTGGGTCGTAAAACGTTTGAAATAAAACCTATAAATGTGAAATAAAATATCTGAAAAATACCTTAAAATACAGAAATGACACGACATACACATAACACATAACAAACAGGGGTTAACAGATAATCACACATAAATGACATATTAATACACATATTTTATTATAATTATGATATAATACAACGTAAATTTCCCGGTCGTTACAAAAGCTCTCAACCAAGAGCACATGCCAAGAGGGTTAGGGACACAAGCTCACCCCAAACTTATGCTAGAAAGAAGAAATCGAAAACCTCTGGGGATGCACAGGGTACACACACTGTGCAAACTGGTGCTAAAGACACAGTCACTGCAGCTTCACAAATTCAGCTTGATGTGGCTCCAATAAATGTGGAGTCACAGCCAAAATCTCTAGTTATAGAAGCACCTCAAACACCATACTCACCAACAAATTCTCTGGATGTGGATATGATAAACACATCAATTCCTGATTCCCCTTCTTTAACTCTGTTGAGGAAGCCAAAATCTAGTGCAAGTGAGCATCATCTTTTAGATGATTTGTTGGCTCACTTGCCAATTCTTTCAGGAACTATTGTGTCATATGTGCCTAAAATATCTTCAATCAGCACATAATCAACACTAGTTTCTATTCCCAGCTCATTCATTTCTACTCTCTCGACAGATATTGTTCATCCGTCGATTAGTGATTGTATCCCGACGGATAAGCCTAACAGCAGTTATCCATCGGATAGAAAAACCACTCACTCGATGGATATCACTCATCCGTCGAGTATCTCTGCACAGCTTCAAACTTCAATTATTTCAAGTGCAAAAGATTTAGTGGTTGTACAGTCACTCTTAGGATTGAGAGAGAACAGTGTTTTGAGTGAGAGTCTGGGTTGCTCCCAGGAAAAAGGAGAGGAAATGAGTGAAAATATGCAATCCATTTCTTCAGGATTGGCAAAAGGGAGTGAGAGGAGTCCCACCTTAGTAAGTGAAGGTGAGGGTGAGAGGGTGGGGAGCCAGGGTGAGACCCTGATGCAACAAAAGAGAGAAAATGAGAGAAATGCAGGTACTGGAGCAATAAGGATGGATGTCATTACTAGTGAGTTAATGAATGTCCAGGATGCAGACATGGAAGGACTATCTCAGCATCCTAAAGCTGTTATAGATTCTACTTCCCTTGATGCTGAGGCATTTACTCACCCTGTTCCAGCTTATCAAATTCTAGCTGAACAGGGCAATGACAATGCAGAAAGGATGCTCAATCTGGTGCATACCACCCAGTCTATGCAAAGGGCTAAGGATGCCATCATAGCTTTGCCTTCTACAGCTGGTGATGTGGACTATGAGACTGGGGGTTCAGCTGATTTCTTTGGAGATGGGAGTGGGGATAGTGAAGATGAAGCAATGGACATAGGGGGAGAAGTAGGCTCAAGCTCAAGGTCAGGTATGCCATCATGGGCATTCTCAAAGAACTGTGATGAGCATTACTTCAAGATAACCCTGATCCAGTTAATTAATCAGACAAATACTGATCTTCAAACCACTACCAATGCAAGCACCAAGAAGCTTCTTCAGGCAATCTTGCCTCCCTGTAACTTCAGCAAATACAAGGCCTCCAGCATGCTAGATATGTGGATTCTATGAAGGGTGATATTGAGGAGATGAAGAAGGCTATTTCAGACATGATAGATTCTAAACTTCCAGAAGCTACAATGCTTGAGATCAAGAGGCAATTAAGGAAAAATTCTGATATGTCAACCAAGATAGATGCCTTGGATACAAGAATGTCAGCCATGGAAGCATCTTTGACTGCCATTCATCTCCATCAAGCCCAACAGACTAATCTACTTCAAAAACTGGTGGCAGCTCAAACCCCCTCCACAGCTCAACTTGATGATAACAAAAAGGGGGAGAAAGGACCAAGTGAGAGGGAGAAGCTTCAGATACAAATCAGTAAAGTAATTATGCCTTCAATTACTATCTCAAAGCCACCATTCACAGATGGTATAGATCTGATTCAGTCAGCAGCAGCCAACTTGAAAGTTGTTGAGAAGGAAAAGTTGAGTTTGGTCAATTGGGAGAAGATTGATGAGGAGATATAGAAGAAGTTTGAACTTGTCAATGAGCCAGTTAAGTCAGCCATCCATCACTCTCAAGTCAAGCAAATTAGTGTGAATGAGATGAGCATGAACTATCTAGAAAGAGGACAATCTTCCTTCATCAAGTCTCTAAAGGCTGAAATGATTCTTAAACCAAGGGCAAACTACTCAAAATCATCCTTGAAGAACCCCTTGGACACTGTGTATGAGACACCCAAACCTGATGAGAAGAAGCTTATGTCAAGATCAATTGCCTTCTATAAAGATCCAGCTGATTCAGCTTCTAAAAGGAGAATTGCTAAGATTATCAGGAATGGGAAAGAAATTTGTGTGGTGGCTAGACATCCTCAATTTGCTCAAGTAAAGAAAGAAGAAAAAGCTAGATTGAAGCAAGAAAAGAAGCAGGCTACTCTAGATGCTAAAAAGGCTAAACAGAAGAGAGAGCAGATTGCTATCTTGCCCAAGCTACATACTGTAAATTCATCACAACAAATTCCCTCTCAACCATCTGAAGCTACTGAATCAAGGAAGTAAGTTGAAGAACAGAAGAAATCTCCAAGAAAGAAAGAATTGGCTAAAAGAACTAAAAGGAGACTGGATATTGTTGAAAAGGAATTGGAAGATCAATTTCCTAAGGAATCCACACCAGCTACAACTCAAGCAACAAAGCCCTCTGTGGTATTTGAAGACATAAGGGTAGTGGATCCCTACAGGAATATTCATGGTGAACCTATTGTGCCCAAGGATGAGCCAATAGAATGGGAGAACATACCAATTCCAGACTTCAATCTACCAATCCTTAGCAAGCCAAAAAGGACAAAGTCAAGAGCAGTCAAGAAAGTGAAGCTGTCACCTCTCAAATCCAAATCTATAGTCAAAGCTCATCCTAAAGTCAATAGGGGAGACTATATGTACTTGTGTGACATCAAAGAATTTTCTGATCTAAATCTCTATCTGGATGAACTAGATGAAGTAAGAGGTATTGATGCATACAGAAACCTACCTGAAAGGTTAGTGTTCAAGTACAAAGGAGGAAAGGAGATCCAGTGGCCACTTCACAGGATTCTTCAAGAGAGCCAAGTTGTACTGATTAAAGTTTATTCATCCTTCAAGAAGAACTTTGGGTTCAATGTCACTGCAAGAAGACTAGTATTGAAGAAGATTGAAGAACTAAGGAGTGTTAGAGCTAAAGATGCACTCCCAAAGACTCTAATCATCCCTTACACAGGGAGAATAGTGCATCTAAGGCCCTACTGGCTGATGAAGTTCATAGATGACAAAGGTGTGAGAAGATTCTTCAGATTAGAAGACCAATTGAGCATCTCTAGCAATGAGTCTCTTTTGGAAATGCAAGGAAAGCTAAATCTCTCAGATTCTGATGAACTGGAATTCCACAGGCAGCTCCAAAATCAGATTGATGAAAACAACAGAAAGCTTTGAAGATGATCCAGACCTTCAAGAAACTAGATAAATCTGTTCAGGCTAGAGGAGCATCTTGAAAATGACTGTGAGCTAAACTTTGTACATTTTGTTATTTGAAGCACTTTCCAGTATTATCTACTTTCTTTTTAAAGTTGTATGTTTAGGGTATTTTGTTATCATCAAGTATCTCTTAATTTATGGCTACAATTCCAGTAGACATAAATTGGGGGAGATTGTTGTGCATATGTTGTGTACTTGATGATTACATGAACAAAACACCTAAGTATATTGTACTTGGTGAAATAATGTAGCACTCGACGGATAAAAAGTATAGTCCCGACGGATAACTCATTATAGTCCCGACGGATGATGACTTATTATCCATCGAGTGAGTAGCTTATGTAATAATGAGTGTGTAGCACATTTCTGCATACACCTTTGTATAGATTCTATAGTAGCATATAAGTCATGTTGACTTTAACTAGATATGCAGAATAGGTTGATTAATTTTATATAAATGATGTCATGTAATTTTGCATAAATCAATTGAAGTCAAGTGCCAAAATAGCTACCGACGGATGATTAACAAAGCCATCGACGGATGATCAAATGGCTATCAACGGATGTTTAATATAGCAGTCAACAGATGATCAATGAAACCATCAACGGATGATCATAAACTCGACGGATGATCATGCACTCAACGGATAAAGAATTCAAATATCAGTTGACAGTGACAGCATAGTCACATGCATCAAAGTGTATGCAAATGGAATGAGGAAGCCTATTAACTGGGTAATAGAGAACAAAGTAGCAAAGTATTAGACCCGATAGTTTTTTTTATAATAATCCTGTCTTTTGACTTTGTAATCTTGGTAATATATAAACCAAGAAGTAGCAAATAGAAACAAGATCTGGGAAGACAACAAGAGAAACATTTGTAAGCAGAATTATTAGCATTTCTCTGTATTCTCAGTAGTTCAATATTTGTAAGCAGCTGTGAGCATATCTGCACACAGGGTTCTCTCGATATATAATATATATATCTCTGGTGGAATCATTCAAATCCACCAGAAATTTTTAAAGACTCCTGTTTTTAATTACTTGTGTTTTGATTCACTTAAGTTTTTATTCCGCATTGTGCTAATCAATACACTTATATTTATATTTGAGTTAGAACATTTTATTTCAAGAAAAAGTTTCAAGAATTCCATTCAACCCCCCTTCTGTAATTTTTGTCATATTGTTAAGGAACTAACATGAGAGATATGCATAAAGATTTGCTAGCTGAAAAGTATGAGCATGACATTGATGAGTATATCAGAAGATCCGAAGAGTTGAAAGCAGCAGGAAAGAGCAGAATATCAAAGGATGGAAAATTTCTGAATGTAAAAGCTGGCTCTTTGTCAAGATATAGGATAGGGATGTTAGCTAGTTATCCTAATCCAGATTTGCTGAAACTAATAGAGGCTCTAACTAACACCCCCATCCTAGAAGAATTGGAATTACTTGTACAGATTAAGAACATAATTGAGAAAGGATCAGAAAGCTCAGTCTTTACTTAATTATTGTAAACTGTCAAATGTTCAATGTACAAGTGTTGTATCAGCTTTTGTATTTTTATATTTTCATTCTTTAACTTAGGGTTAGTCTTGTTAACATGCATGAATTTGTGATAAGCTACCTTCTCACAAATTAGGGGAGATTGTTGTGCAAGACATGCCTGTATCATAACCAGACTAAGTCATTCTGACAACCCTAAGATTAGTTGTACTGTAACCTTAATCTATAATTTATACTTGTAACACTTAATGTCTGTAAAATGTAAATGGAGCAGACTGGAGCATTTTTCCCTAAACAGTGTCAAGCCTAAGAATTCTATTTGGAAGAAAATCAAGAAGGTCATGCCTCAGAAGAATTATGAAGAAGCTTGGAGTTGAATAATTCTATTTGGTGAAAAACATTCTAAGTCAAGATCTCTACAAGTCACAAAATTAGTGTTATAGAGAAGTCATTCGAGAACTCAGGAATTGCCTATCGAGAACTCAGGAATTGTCTATCGGGAACTCAGGAAATGCTATTGGAGATATCGATAAGTCGGATACCCATTCGAGAACTCAGATATATCGAGAAGTATACATTCATTAGAGAACTCTGAGTTATCGATAAGCCAAAGTCCATTAGAGAACTCTGAGTTATCGATAAACTAAAATTCACTAGAGAACTTAGAGTTATCGATAAGTCAAGTCAACAATGAAGTTTCAGAGATATCGATAAGCCAACATGCCTATCGAGATGTTGAGTTCTCTACAGCTTAATTGGAGATCTCGAAGTGATGAAATTTCTCTAAGTACAGAATTGCAGAACAGTTTAATATCCAAGGTTGCAAATCAACAAATAATTCACATAGCTGGATTGACAAGTCTACAAAAAGCAGCTTGAGAGATGTGCAAGATCAATGGCAAAGATTAACTGACAGAGGAGATTAAAGTAAACACAGGATGCTAAAGATATGCAAGGTCAGAAATGGAAGATTTGCTTTTCAATAAATAGAAATGACAAGTGACAGTTTAGAAAAGCTAATAGCATGTTTATTATCCTCTGTGTAAACCAGCAGTTAACTGAGTTATAAAGTTAACACTGGTCCTCTAGTCAGAAGTAACAATCTAGATAGAAAATTCTGTATTCTCTCTCAAGAAAGTAGCTAAGTTCTAAAAACAAGAACTTAGAGATTTTGTAGCAAAACACTGCTTAATTTTTTAATATAAAATTAAGTGAGTTTTGAAGATCTTTGTTTTACATATTTACATTGTTATTTATGTTTAACATCTATTCTACTAAATCTTTGATAACAACCAACTGCTAAAGCCAAAGTCGATCAAAAGGTAAACATTTAAGCCAAAACACATTCACCCCCCCTCTGTGTTGTATTCATACCTAACAAGAAAGCCTACTGTAAAGCATCTTCATGTGTTTGGAAGCAAGTATTACATTTAAAAGACAACTCTGAATATGTGGGAAAATTTGACTCATAGGCTTTTGAAGCAATTTTTCTGGGATATTCATTGGAGAGGACTACCTACAAGGTCTATATGATTGATCAAAAGAAGATTATGGAAAGCACAAATGTGACTTTTGACGATGACAAGTGTCCAGGCTTGGAATGCCTTGATACAAATGAAGTTGAAGCCCTTGAATTTCAAAACCTCAATATTGATAGTGATTCTGATAGTAAAGATGAAGTCAATGCACAATAGATGTTGAATAAAGAGACTAATGAACAAGAAAATCCTGGAAATAGAAGCTCATCTCAAACACCTGAATTTGATAGAACAAACTCAGGGAGGGAAGAGAAGAAGGATCTACAAGTCATATCAATGATGAAAAAATGATGAAGGCACAAGTCAACAGACTCACACAAGAAATGGGATAAAAGTCACACTAGAGAAGCAATTATCGGTGATCCTACTGCTAGTGTGAGAACTAGAAGTGCAACTACTAATGAGTGCATACATGCATGCTTTCTGTCTCAAGTAGAGCCTAAGAAAATTGAAGAAGCTCTAATGGATCCTGATTGGATATCTGCCATGCAGGAAGAGCTGAATCAGTTTGAAAGAAACAAAGTTTGGGAGCTAGTTCCTGCACCAAAAAATAGAAGTGTAATTGGAACAAAATGGGTGTTCAGGAATAAGATGGATGAAAATGGTGTAGTTACCATGAACAAGGCAAAGTTGGTTGCTAAAGGTTACTCACAAGAAGAAGGAATTGATTATGATGAAACCTTTGCTCCAGTTGCAAGACTTGAAGCAATAAGGATTTTTCTAGCATTTGCTGCACATTCAAATGTTAAAGTGTATCAAATGGATGTCAAGAGTGCCTTCCTAAATGGTGAGCTAGAAGAAGAAGTTTATGTGCAACAATCACCTGGATTTGAAGATCCAGAATTTCCAGATTTTGTGTATAAGTTATTCAAGGATCTATATGGACTAAAGCAGGCACCTAGAGCTTGGTATGATACATTGTCAGAATTCCTACTTAAACATGGTTTTAGTAAAGGTACCATAGACAAGACTCTCTTCTACAAAAATCATGGTAATGATATGATCCTAGTTCAGATCTATGTGGATGACATTATCTTTGGTGCTATAAGTGAGAAGCTTTTCCAGAGATTTTCTAAGCTTATGCAGATTGAATATGAAATGAGTATGATGGGGGAATTAAGTTACTTTCTTGGACTTCAGTTAGTCAAAGAAGTGATGGGATCTTCATCAGCCAAACTAAGTATGTCAAGGATTTATTGAAAAAGTTTGGTATGGTTGATTGTTCACCTGCTTCTACACCTATGTCTACAGTAAGAAAGTTGAATGAAGATACAAAAGGCAAAAGTGTAGATATTTCAAGCTATAGAGGAATGATTGATTCATTGCTTTACTTAATTGCAAGTAGACCAGACATCATGTTTGCAACATGTCTATGTGCAAGATTTTAAGTCAATCCAAAAGAATCACATTTGATGGCTGTAAAGAGGGTTCTCAAATACTTAAAGGGGACTCCAAACTTGGGATTATGGTATCCTAAGGGAACTGGTTTTGAAGCTGTTGGTTACACAGATGCAGATTTTGCTGGATGCAGGGGTGACAGAAAGAGTACTAGTGGAAGTTGTCAAGTTCTTGGACAAAGACTTGTATCCTGGTATAGCAAGAAATAACAATATGTATCAACTTCTACAGCAGAGGCTGAATACATAGCTGCAGGAAGTTGTTGTGCTCAGGTGCTTTGGATTATAAATCAGCTAATGGATTATGGCCTAGTGTTACACAAAATTTCTATCATGTGTGATAATACTAGTGCTATATCTATAGTAGTTAATCCAGTATATCATTTTAGAATAAAGCACATTGATGTAAGGTACCATTTTATTAGAGAACATGCTACAAATGGTATTATTGAGCTCATTTTTGTTCCAACAGAAAAACAATTAGCTGACATTTTTACTAAACCTTTGGATGAAGCAACTTTCACTAGACTTGTAGGTGAAATTGGAATACTTAATTCTTCATCCTAAGGCAAGAACTCAGCTAATGTGTTGTAGCAGATTAATTTCTAGTAAATCAAAATTAATTTGATCTAATTAGAAATTAACTCAAATATGAATTATAAATATTTCAGAAATCTCTGCATATTTATTTTTCAAAAACAAAAATTTAACTTGGAATTTTTCAAATTTTAAGTAAACTGTTAAGTTGTTAATTTACATCTTTAATATCTAAAATTAACACAAGGCAGACTTAAACTGATCAAAAGTATATAGAGAACTAATTTCTTGATAATTCTAACTGACTTATCGACAAGTCATTTTTAGACTTCTCGAGTGAGTTCTCGATAAGCTTTATTATGACTTATCGATAAGTCATTGTAGAGTTCTCTAGTAGTGTAAACTTACAAAGTTCTCTACAAATATCTTTTTAGACTTATAAATAACTCATAACTGATATAATTTAATTTCATAAAGTTATTTTAGTCAAATACTTTTGGCAAAATTATTCTGATTTTATTTCAAGTTTATTCAAATAAAAATTGGAATCAAATTCAGTCCATTTTGGACAAACTGGGTATTTATTTGACATCTCGATAAGCTTATTTTTAGTTCTCTACAAGAATAAATAAAATGACTTATCGATATGCCTTTTATTTCTTAAAATGAATTCTCGATAGACTAATTCCAAATGTCTATTTTTGAGTTCTCGACAAGTCATTTATTTTTACTATAAATACCCAGACATCTCGATACATATGCATAGTAACAATTTTCGAGATCTCAAGTGACCTAGCTTTTAAATTCAAAACCAATTTCTCTCTCATTTTCACTTCTTTCTCACTAATTTCTTTTACCCACTAAACTTCATACTCATATCAATGGCAGCCAACAATATTGTACCCTTCATCTCAAAGGAGACTAACTTCCTTCATTTCTGGATGCAAACCAAGCACCTGAAATTTTCCAATTTTTTGTCAAGTTCCTATCTGAGACCTACTTTGTAGGAGCTCTTACTGCTAATCCTGTGTTGTACTTGGATGTGTTAGGGGATTTTTGGAACACAACAACAACAAGGATAGTTGTGCATGAGAACCAGGCTGCAACAATTATGATAAACTGCACAATCAAAGGGAAAGAGGTGGAGATCCTTGAGGATGATGTCAATATGGCATTAGGAATCCCTACTGAAAAGATGGTGGAAGCTCCAACTCAGGATGAGCTGTATGAATTCATGGACTTTATCAATTATTCTGAGAAGATCAACTGGCCAGCATGAACAAAAAGCATCTAAGGAGGGAATGGTCCTTTCTTTTTGACTCAGTAATAAGGGCCTTCACATGTAGGAAGTCAGGGTTTGACAACATATCAAGTGTTGTTCAGAAGCTGGTCTACTCAATGACCCATAACAAACAGATCAATGTAGGACACTACATACTGGAGGAATTGAGCACCAAGCTAACAATGCCACTGGAGTCAATAGGTAAGGAAATTTTTCTACCTAGATTTATTATGTCAGCTTTACACTATAAAGTTAATGACATACATATGCTAGAAGGAGTAAATAGGTTACTAATTGGAAACTGTAGGCAAGTATCCAAAATTCTATTTGGATCACTTCTTACCAAGAATAAGGTTCCAGTAAGTCTTAAGTTAACACCTTTCATGATGGAAATATTTAAGACTTACCCTTATTCTATGCCAGACATGAGAACTAGTGCAAGTCAACTTAGTGCGACAATGGTTCCTGAGTCTGTGGAAGAACAAACACAGGCACACCCACAAGAACCTACCCATGTTAAGCCTGTTTCTTCAAAACCATTAGTAGCTAGGAAACCAACCACCTCATATTCTCAAAAGGATGAGGTGAGTAAAAGGAAGAGAAAGGAGGTAACCTTAACAGTTATGAATGAGAGTGATGAGGACCAAACAGAAGATGAGTCACCCTTGGTCAAGAGAACAAAGAAGAGTAAGAAATATGAGCTGACCACTCAAACCACCTTTCCTCCAAAAAGGATGCAGTTGTAAATATGGGGATTAAACAGACTCTAGATACATCCTCTCAACAGGGTGTGTCTATTGAAAAGAGCATTCACCCCAATATATCTTGTATAGAGTCTACACACCTTGCACTTGATCAAATCCAAGTGTATGGTAGAAGAAATAAGGATGGCACACACAGTGAGGGCACATCTTTTGAAGCTCCCTCATCCATTTAGGGGAGCTGCCAAAACTCACTTCTGAACAATAACTTCTAATCTCATAAATTTCTTCTCCACCTACAACACTTGAATCCAATTCTCAAGTACAAGCTAAATCAAGTGACTTGGTTCAAGAAACCTTGCTCACCACCAAGGCACTATAATCAGATGGTGAGAGGCTACAAGCTGGGGTAGAACTTGATGACACCATCAAAACCATGGGGGATCCATCAGTTTTTACTGAAGACCCCATAGATGTCACAAATACACCTTCATGTGCAAATCAGTCTTCACAGACTGTTAGGTTTGAGGGTAGTACTCCTGAGGGGGAGCTATCTAAATCATCTCTAATTCAATTGGAGGTTCCTCATGTAGGAACAACTCCCCTCAAAACCCTAGCGGAAATTACATTAGCAGTTGATGCTAGGAGTACAAGTGCCAATGACCTTGTTATGGGAAAGGCAAGCTTATCACATTAATGTGACAGTGCTTTGCAAGAAGCACAATGGTTTGAGACTGGTGCACATGACAATAACCCAGTCAAATACCCTCCGATTCAATTGGAGGTTCCCACTACAAGTGTGGAACAACAACTGATCATAAACACAGAGCAATATGTGAGTAAAAATATGACTTCAGTCACAGGTGGTTTTGATCCCTCAACAGCTCAACTCTCAACCTCACAACCTCAATAACAACACATTTTCTCTCAATGGTTGCAAGAATCTGGCTCTCAACCTACATATATAGATGATCTTCTTGTTGAGCATATTTCTGGATTGGCAAATATCTCACAGCATCAACTCACTTCCAACCTGAGCAATCAAGATTATCAAGCTATTATGCTTACATATAATTAAGAAGTTGAGAAACAAAAGGAGAAAATTGTCAATGATGCAGAACAAGATGGTAATGTACATGCATGACTGTCTGAGAACTTTGTATTAGAAATGGATCAAGTATTGGCTAGGTTTAGGGATGAATATGTTATAATTCTTGGAAGCAATGCCATGGTCTTGACTCCATGGGATGCCTATGATGTAGTAATTGAGGTCTATAAAGCTCAACTCAAGGCTTTTCATCTATTTGGTAAAGCTCTAGAACTCAAGTTGTCTGGTCATGAAGAAAAGATAAGGAAGCTGGGGAGGGAGAAAATGGATGAGATCATACCATCTCAAGTACAGATCACCTCCAAATTCAAGCATTTTTCTGATCAAAGAAGTCAAAAATCTTAAACAATCCTTCATTGCCCTTCATGAAGTTGTTCAAAAGCAAATCACATATACAAATGACTCAAAGGTCAAACTGGAACAGCTTCACCAGAGCAGATTTGAGCCCTCTTCCTTGCTTATGGATGGCATCAAACAAGCTGTGGAAGCAACTTTTGGCTCCACAAGCTCTCATCAGCCAGGATCAACTTCTACAAATCTTCAAGTTTAGTCACTTCAAGGTCAAGTCTCCACTTTACAAGCCTCCAAAGACCAACTCACAGCTCAAGTGCATGCTCTCACTACACTGGTGAAGAGTCAACAGGCAGACATGCAAGCCTTGGTGGACTCCCACAGGCACCTACAAATACAAAATTCAGTTGCTTTGAGAGCCATCATGGGTAAACTTAATATTTCATTGCCTGCACTTCCTAAAGCTGTGAGGCCTGAAATTCCTACACCCCTTCTCATGCCTGCCACAAGACTAAGGGGGAGATAGAGGCTAGGCTATCAAGATCAAGATCATCTACTCAAAATGTCCAAGGTGCTGAAAAGACCTTAGTTCAAGAAGTATATATTGGTATGGAGAGGCTCATTAGGGCTGCTGAAGGACCAAATCTGAGCAAGGAATTTGGTGAATTGCTCAAGGCTCTAAGGGCTTCTCTTAACAATAACCTCTTCACCTACAGAAAGGCCATGGACAGGACAATAAATTCCTTAAGGGTGATCTTGGTGACTAAAGACAATTTTCAGGAGAAGAGGATATTGGTCAATATAAATGACTCTGGGGTAGATAGGTGTATACAGGTGTCCCTCAATTATTTTATCTCAAAGAGGGCATCTGAGTTGGATATTCTGATAAACAAAGTCAGAGTGGTGACTTATGAAGACACTCTATTGCAAGCTGAATTGAAAACTGCTGAAGTGGCTGCATTTCTTGTAGCATACCTACAGCCAAGCAAGGGGGTTGTAATGACTGAGAAATTTCGCTTGTATTATATTATAATAAAGATAAATTATGTGTATTATTATGTGATTAACTGTGTTGAGTCATTAAACCCTAATCGTTATGTGCTACGTGTTGTCTGTTTTGACCTGAACGTGTTTTGGATATTTATTGAATGTTTTATCGCAAGTTATATATTTTATATCAAAACCCGTACAGCTCAAACAGTGTTTTAAAAGCCCGTATTTCAAACAAAATCATTGGCACTATTTTACCAAAAACAACCTATACAATATCGCTATTCAGAACCCCTAGACATTTTACAAATTTACCTTTTTCGCGAAAAACAACTTTTCCGGACGCCTTCAGGTACCAAAAACCCCACAAAAATCACATTTTTATTTTTATATGATCATGAAATTATCATACATCATTTTTCTTTGCATTTTTGTAATATTCACAATTTTTGGGAATTTTTGGCATTAAATTTGTACTTATGGGATATTTAAAAATTCATTATTAATACCCAAAAATTATAAAAATTGGGCCAAATAATTTTATTAGATGTGTAATTAGACCCTTAATTTTATTTGAGGGTATTATTTTCATAAATATAAATACCTGATTTGTTATTAATTATTCAGTTAATTATAATTAAAAATCAGATAATTCAAGAAATATTTGTGGGGGTGAAGAACATCCAAAGAAGTCAACTGCAGATTTCATAGTGATTCTGTTATCCAAATCGATCGTGTGAGTAACCAAAACAAAGCTCTTGATCTCTACTTTCTATTCATACCATCAATTTCATGTTTTGATGTTTAGATTTTCAATTCGTATTTTAGGGTTCTTGGACTGAAATTGGGGGTTTTTGATTATGGGGTTCTGGGTTGATTTTGATACTTGATATAGTTTCCTGTACTTGTTTCCAACTGATTTGTTCTATTTAATTGATCGGAGTTATGTTCTAGGTAGTAGTTCTTAGTTTCAAGTTTATATAGTTTTATTTTAGTTCGTTTTTAATTTTGTATGAATCTGAGGTTATTTTGGTTATAGGGTTAGATTATACAAGTGATAAGCTTTATTTTGATATATTATTTGTAATTTTTCGTGTACGAATCTGTTAGTTTAGTATTTGGCCGGAAAATTGCTTGGTTTGATCGGAGAAATCGTTATTGGGGTTATTGGAAGATGATATTAATATGGTTGTGTTCCTGAAGTGGTTTGGAGTGAAAACCCACCAAGAAGCGAATCAAACGTTGTCTGTTTTGCCTAGAAACCGAACTCGTCGGATTCTGCTACCGTTCGCCGGCCGATGCTCTGTTTTTGGCCGGAGAAGACGACCTAGACGACGGAGATGAAAGAGGACGACAAGGTTGTGTTGCTGCAGTTACGTGGAATCGAACGGGACCAGAACCTTGCAGAACGATGGCCTGGAAGCTGAGGAATTACTCGCCGGAAAACCTGCAGGTGGCCGGAGTTTTTTCAGATTCAGGCGGGTCGACCCATGTTCTTGGGGACCCGACTATTGACCCGAAAACCCGAAAACCTTGACCCGGTTTCGATCCAAAAACACTAAATCTGATTCCATGTTTCATGTTTCGGGAATAGTAATTATTTAATTATATTTTGTAAAATCAAAATTAGTTTTATTAATTCTATAAATCAATTAAAAATTAGTTTTGAATTCTGAAAAATATTATAATTAATTTCTAAATTATTTTATTAATTTAGGAATTCGAATTTTAAGTATTTAATTAATTATTTAATTATATATCTAATTATTTATTAGTCATCTAATTAGTTAATAATTAGGTAATTAATTAATAATTAGGTAATTAATTAATAAATAAGGATTAAAAATAATCAAATAATACGAATAATAATCCGTTAATTAGTTAAATATCCCGAGTAACTCGTACCTATTCGAATAGTGATTCGTTAAGTTAGAATTATTATTCGAGCGATAATTATTCGAAGAATGTCGTACTGATTATTCACATCGAATAATTAAATACCGATAGTTAATTGATTAATAAATCGTATAAGCTATAATCGTAATAATAATGGTTCGATAGTTATGCGAAGATCGCGAGCATCTCGTATTTATACGAGTAGTTGCTCGTTGAGTTAAATTATGATTCGAATCATATTTATTTATTCGATAAATAGCGTATCAGTTAATTGTATCGATTAGTTATTTGTAAATAATCGATCTAATCGAGTAAGTGATAATAATTTGTAAATAATTTTAATAAATTATAATTAATCCTAATAATTAGGGATTAATTATTTTAAAATACAATAATTATTAAGTAATTATTTAAAAATATAATTAAGGATTATTTAATTATAATTAATTATTTATAATTAATTATTAATTAATTAAATCTTGTTTAATTCATAATAATTAAACCGTTAGTCCGATTTGAGTAAAACGAAGACCCCTAGACTCAGAAAAATGAAACGAATCCAATAAAAATAATTGTAAGTCATAATTTCTTCCAAAATAGAGTTGTGTTGTGTTAATTAATGGTTTATAGACCCTAATAGGGGTAGAATCGAGTTAAATAAATCCCGAAAAATTATAATAAAAATCAAATAGGGTTAGTTAATACAGGTTTGAGTCTAGTATCGATTCCAAAAATATTTATAAGTCCAAAAATCAATTATGTGCTTTATATGTTATGTGCCTTACGTGATTATGTGAACCTATGTGCTATATAATTTTATGTGTATATATGCGAGTCAGATAGAAACGCATGGGTAGAATGATAGGGTGCGTAGTATCAATTCGAGATACGCGTATATAGTAAGTTATCTAAATGACTATCGTTCTATGATTGGTTCAGTGTCAGCAAGGCAGATCAAGCTAGAGACCGAAGGCGGTGAGTTGAACTAGGTTAAGTACGCGCAAGGCAAGTTTTTCTCCTATTCTAAATTCAGAATGGTGAATTGTACCCCATTTTCCATATCAGTTACACTTTGATAATTCTTGTTCATATACACTGTTACCCAATTATTGATTCTCGTTTCTATTTCATTTCGATTCTTGATTTCTCCCAAGTCATTGAATTTCTTATTCTTATTCATATACTTTTACCCTTGTTACATATACTCGGATATATCCTGATATTGGGATACATCAAAAGCATTTCGATTGTTCCGGATGCTAGACCTTGGACTGGATGGTTACGATACAGACTGGGTTTTACTCAGACCTTTAATTAATAGGCCATAGTTGCCTGAGTACTCCTTATGTTGGTTGGGTCTATGCAGTTGGGTATAGATCCGCACTGTATCCTGACTAATCAGCAGGTTATAGTGCATATGTTGGTTCTTGTTTCCAGTCTTGTTCATTTGGCACTCGCCAGTGTTGGCAAATTATTATCCTATCCAGATACAGGTGGTTGTTCAAACCAGCAACTTATTGGTTCACTTATTCTTCTCTCTTTATACCAAATATATTGTTGTAGGCTTGTTGAGCAATATTGGCTCATCCCCTGTTATTTTTATTCCTATTGTTTTACAATTAAGGTAGAGAATGAAACTCATCAGGACCCGCGTAGTCAAGAAGCGAGTCAAGCAGCGGGACCCTCTTATACCAAGAGTGTTCATCCCTATCCCCGAAGAGAGCTTTGAGTTACCAGATCAGGTGTAACAGGATAAGTAGTATTATGGTTTGAATAAAAGTTGTGTGGTGAGCATATAGATAGAATAAAGTTTTGTAATAAAGATAGCTCTTGAGACAGATTATTTTTATTTGGGTTGTAATAAAGTTAGTGTGTCGTTCTTGTTTTCAACACTTAACCTTAAAAGATCCTGAGTAGCAGTAGTTCGGGGTAATTATTATATTTATATTCCGCTTGTGCAGGTTTAGTTGGTAGTTGTTATTAATAATGCCCCAAATTTATACCCCGGATTTGGAGGGTGTTATAGGGGTGGCATACATCTGTCCTACCACCAAATACTTCAAACACTTCCAAATCCCTAAACAATGTGTCATGCCAACAAGAAGCTTATCATGACTCTGGAAACTGAGTTAAAAGTAAAGATGAATAAGACTTTTGAAGATGAAGAGATGATTAAGCTGTTGGGGAGATATCTAAGGGATGCTGAAGCCAACTTGCCCAAAACTCAAATCAACAAGGATAATTTGGATGATAATAAGCAGAAGAAAGATGACCAAAAACTTTTGGCTCAAATCTAAGTCAATCCACTAAGGCGGATGGAAGCAAGGGTGGAGAGAGGAAGGAGGATGAAAAGAAGGATGGTGAAAGTAAAAGGAGAGGCGAAAGGAGGGGCAAACAAAGACATGATGGCTCAGAACCACAATAAACCTTAAAAATCCAAACAAAACCAGCTCAACCCTCAAAGTCAACAATCTCAAACATCAAACCACCTCAAACCTCTAAGCCCAAATTCCTATACAAGTAAACTTCTAATACCTTTCTAAAAATTCCAATCACCAGAAGCCACACATCTCTCAAGAAATTCATAAACCTACCTTATGCAAAACCATCACATAAAACTCATTTCAAATCTGTTGAGAGAAAACCTATAAGCCTACCGAAAAAGTTGAAGTTACTGAAAGGGCCATCTGGAATTGTTTCAAGTAGAATGATTTTCTACCCTTAAACTGGTGTAGTTCAGATGAAGACTATTTTCAACAACTGGCTAAGGAAATAGGTAGAGTCTGGGTTGTTACTCTAAAGGAAGTGAGAATCTACTTTCAAGATGGGTCCTTCACTTTTCTAGGCAACAATTTGATGGACACTCTCTCTCTCTAATAGAAATTAAGAGAGTAATAAGTTTGCTGAAGGACAAGGATAATGCTACAAGAGTATGGAGATCTGTTCTAGCTGAATGGTTGATTGTAAGGGAGGAAAGAAGAGCAAGGAGTAAAGAAAAATATGAGGAGAAAAGGAGAAAGTATGATGAGGAGATTGAAATGTATATTAAAAGATCAGAAGAACTTAAAACAAAAAGGGATGAGCAGAATCTCCAAAGCTGGAAGATTTCTAAATGTAAAAGCTAGCTCATTTTCAAGATTCAGAATTGAAATTTAGATGGTTATCCAAAACAAGACAGACTCAAACTGATAGAAGCTTCAACAAGTGTGACACCCTCCAAATCTGGGTCAGAACCTTAGGGTTCACAACACACACATAATATATAAACCTGTATATGAAATATTATACGCAATGACCCAATTTTACACAACCACGGATCGCAATAGGTTAAAGTATGAAAACAAGCCACAACCTTAACTTTTATTACATCATACCAAATCCCAACTAGTTTAACTTATAACTGATAACGAAATTATTCTTACAAGCTTGCATATCTCATCTATAATTCAAAGCTTCTGCTGGCTCGATCCAACTCGCCCTGGAATCCTAGCTCGCATATTGGACTGGAAAACCTTGCTATCAATCATTTTTTTAACTATATAATACATAAACAGATTCGCAAGAGTGAGCTAACTAGCTCAGCAAGTCATAATATCAACGACCGGGGTTAAACAATGATCAAATGAGATGATTCAAAAGAATCAAGTTTCTTGTTAAACAATCATTACAATTGGAAATTCATTTTATAATTTAAAACCAAGGTTAGGCTGCTGATCAGTCACGCACTAACCCCGAGCAAGGCACACGGCTCTGCTCTATAAACTGGATCCAAGGCACACATTGGCCTAATTCGACCACGAATCTGGTCTGACCATGAATCTGGTCCACATAAAGAAAACTATCCAATTCTAAAATAGTTCAGTATGATAAACTATATAATTCAATAAAACAAGATCTTAATCAACAGTGATAAAACATTTGTATAAAAGCATGATGTAATTCATGAGTATCACGAGTGTATATCAAGGTATGTATGAGGAATGGCTTCCAGCCTGTAGGAGAATCAGGTATTAGATGAAAATGATTTTATAAGGTTTAGTCATTTGATGTTATAAGGTATGATTGAGTATAAAAGTTTCTGTATGTTTAAGCAATTCTGTTCCAGTGTTGGGTGTATGGTGGATATGTATTTGTGAAGTAGTATCGTATATGTATGGTTTAGCATCTAGTAAATAAACAATGGATGGTTTACAAAAAAATAAGGCTTACAGCTCAAAGATCACATGATGTGATCAGGTTTCAAATCTGAGTGGTTCAAAGCACTTACAATATAAAGCATAATTATTTTGAATACTAACAATATGTCACGAGAGAGTTTAGGAATATTTGCAAAATATCTCGAGAAAGGTTTAGAAGTAATTGCCTTATCTTAAATGATTCCAACTTCACTTGTACTTGTCTAATGATTCTATTCAACAACCACTTGTCTACTTTTCCTATGCCTCACTTCTATTCACTGATCACTTACTTTATTTTCTACGCATTGATTCCATTTTCTGATCACCTGCTTCCCTTTTTCTACGTCTTGTTTACTCTGCTAGGCATCATAAGTATCTAACAATATTCATCTCACATTATTTTAATCGTCACATAGACGTCATAAAGTTTCATCTACCTTTCATTTCACCCAAATCCGATTTACGGATTGAAAGTTATGATTAAAATAATCAAGCAATAAACACATAGCCATATAAAACATCAATTAGATCACATATGACACGTAGCACGTAAGATATTTGATCAAAATAATTTTTCAAAGAAGATTCGGGGTCAAAATAATTTTCCATGTATTTATTACGAATTTTTGAACATTTTTCGGAGTTAAAACAATTGACATAATCATTTTATAATAAAACAACAGGGTTCGAATACCCGAATCCGACTTTAAAATAATTTAATAATAATTATCGAGCTTTGAATATAATTTAGAATAACATTTTAAAACTAGAAACTATTTTTCATGATTTTTAAATTAATTTTAAATATTTAAATCAAATTAAATAATCAATTAAAATCAATTAATAAATAATTAAACTAATTAACCAATTAATATTTAAATTAATTGACTAAATAATTAATTAAAATATTAACTAAAATTAATTAACTAATTAATTTAGATTTATTTTTGATTTAAAAATAATTTTCAGAATTAAAATAATGATTTTTTGAATTTTTGGAAATTAAAAATAATTTTTGAAAATAATTTATAAAAAGAAATCTGAATTTTGAAAGAATTTAAAACAAAAATCCATAATTTGTAAAGTTTGGAGACTTTAGGGGCTAAAGTGCAATAACAGGATTTCAAAAAAAATTTAGAACAAAAACGGATTGAAACCGGGTCACGAATCCGGGTCACTAAGTACAGAAACGGGGTCTTCACGAACCCAGTTTCCAGTGACCGGAAACATTCTCCAGCGATCCCGATTTCAACTCGGTTTGATCAGGATTTTGATGGGAAATCATTCTAAATTGTCCCTGCCACACAGGGACGTCAGCAATTAACACAAACAACGAACTATGTTGATTCTCGGGAGAAAACAGGAAGAATCCGGCTAACTTGAACCAAATCCGGCGAAGTTCGATTAAATCATTCCAGGAATTGTTTGATGCTTTACGATATACCAATCGATTACAAATCAAGCAAGGAACATAATCCAATCATCCAAATCAACTAATAACCCTTATTTCAAAAACGCCTAAATCGAATTAAGAACCTTCAAAGACACTATAAACCCTAATTTTAAATCTCGGAAATCAAACACCAAATTGAATACGTTATTGAACTCCAAATTACACATATGACATATCAAAATGATCAGAATTAAATTATCTACAACATGCAAGCATCAAATCATATCAACAACTTGCAGAAATCAGAACCCCTATTTAATACTTGATTAATTCAAATTTAAATAAAAATATAGAAAGATAAGTCCCTGATTCTGATAGTACTCTTAAATACCTTCGATTCGGTTACTTGAACTCCAAAATCGGATATCGGTAACGCCTTCAAATCTAGGTTTTATTATGAAGAACAATATGAATTTATGGTTTTTCTATGAAAAATTATATATTTAACTGACTGCAAATGATTTTTTGTACAAAATAAAATACAGTATAGGCTATTTATATTTACGGAATATTGGTACCCCGTTGGATCATACCAGATTTAAAATAATACATTTATTTTAGAAAACAGATCCAAAACGGTACCGGTTTTACGATAATTATCCAAATCTATACATTTTGTAACTGCGGTCTTGGTCTCAGCGCTTCGGTGACACGTACTACTTGAAGATAATATAATAGTTTAATAAAAAGATCCCATTTCTCGAAAATACGGGTTTATCGATTTACCGAAACGAAATTTGTAGCAAAAATATTGCGCTGGGATCCGCACGGGGAAAACCGTACGCCGGATCGAAAAAGTCAAAACATGAAAAATGCTCGGAATATATCAATTAGGTTAGGAAGGAGTTTTCAGAAGAGTTTAGAGTTGTAAAAACGTAAGAACGGGTGAAGTCGGTTGGTTCCCGATCATACAAAATAGTTTATAGATACTCGGAAAAATAATTTATTAAATCCATAAATCTTTTAAGAAATCATAAGACAACATAAAAATTAATAGAAAAATATGACAATTATCTACACTTTATTTCGGGAATATAAAAATTAAAATACTCAAATTATATTATATTTAAATATCCAAACACATATGCCACTTAACAAATAATTCACAGAATAATCACATAATAAATACAAAATATTTATTTATTAGCAAAAATAATTACACGATATATCCCAAGATATTACATCCTTCCCCCCTTAAAAGGATTTTGTCCTCGGAATCTCCTATGAAAATAAGTGAGGGTACTTTTCTCGCATATTGCTTTCTAAATACCAGGTTGACTCTTCAACCTTTGGGTTTTTCCACAATACTCTTACTAACTTTATAACTTTATTTCTTAACACTTTCTCTCTTTCTTCTAAAATCTCTATCAGACTCTCTACATATGACAAATCTACCTGAAGTTCTATCGGCTCGTACTCAATTACATGCTTGGAATCTGGATTATACTTATTAGTATTGATACGTGAGAAACATTGTGAATGTGCTCCATATGCTGGGATAATGCCAATTCATAGGCTACCTTGCCAACACGCTTCAAAATCTCAAAAGGTCCGATGTATCTAGGACTCAGCTTTCCTTTCTTTCCAAATCTCGTCAATCCTTTCCACGGTGACACTTTCAGTAATACTAAATCTCCTTCTTCAAATTTAATATCCTTTCTTGAATGATCTGCATACTTTATCTGACGGTCTTGTGCTACAATTAATCTTTTCTGAATAACTTTAACAACTTTCGTCTGTTGCACCAATTCAGGTCCAAGTATCTAACGTTCTCCTACTTCATCCCAATATACTGGCGATCGACATTTACGTCCGTAAAGAGCTTCATAGGGTGGAATCTCAATACTAGCATGGTAACCGTTGTTGTAAGCGAATTCTACCAAGGGTAAATGCTCGTCCCAACTTCCTTTGAAATCAATTGCAAAAATGCGTAACATGTCTTCAATTGTCTGAATAGTTCGTTCATTTTGGTCATCCTTTTGTGGATGGTAAGCTGTACTCATATTCAACTTAACTTATTACACCTTCTCGAAAACTTTTTTTAGAACCTTGAATTAAATCTCGAATCTTGGTCGAATAGGAATTCCATGATGAATTACTATATCCTTCAATTACATGTGAACCAACTTGTCCAATGAAAATCTTCCATTAATAGGTGGAAAATGAGCTGACTTAGCCAACTTGTTCACCATAACCCAATTGGCATCATGGTTTGCTTTCATTCTTCGTAATCTGACTATAAAATCCAGAACAATATGCTCTTATTTTCATTCTGCATCTCTAATGGTTGCAATAATCCACTAGGCCTCTAATACTTTGCCTTACTTCTTTGATATGCCGAACACCTCCTCCTTATCCATTTTGAAATTTCCTTTTCATATTTGGCTATCAATATTCTTCTTTAAATTTCTGTATATCTTGGCATTTCTTGAGTAGATTAAATAATTATTATTATAAGTTCCCTTTAAGATCTCATTCCTTTATTCTGTCACTTGTAGCATCCAAGTTCCGGAAGAAAATCTGAGAATACCGTGATCATCCCTCTGAGTGCATAAATTTCCTCCCACTAACTTGTTAACATCCTGATCCATTATCTCCTCTTGACATATCTTTATATTCTCTTAACAACTCTGACTGAACGGTCATACTATCCATCCTTGCTTCCTTTGGATTATAAATTCTGGCTTCCAATTCCAACTTCTGAAATTCCATAGATAATTCTTCTGGTGCAGTCACTACATTCACTTTTTCCCTTTTTTTATCGCGTTGCCATTACCTTTGCTTTTCCTCGCGAATACATACTTCAAACTCTTATGGTCCATATAAATCTCACACCCTTCTTCATACATATAATGTTGTCCAAATCTTCAAAGCAAATATTATTACTGCTAGTTCCAAGTTATGAGTAGGATACTTCTGCTCATAAGGTTTCGGTTGTATAGATGCATATGCAATAACTTTATTGTGCTACATCAACACACATCCTATTCCCTTATGAGAAGTATCACTATAGACTACAAAATCTCCTTAATCATCTCAAAGTGATAAAACAAGAGTCGTGACCATTCTCTTCTTTAACTCCGCAAAACTTTCTCCGCACTTTTCCATTTCATATAAACTTCTCACTTTTCCTAGTAAGCTTCGTCAAAGGTCTCGCAACCTTCAAGAAATCTTGAACAAAATTCTGATAATAACCGGCCAATAATAAAACGTCTTACTTTTGTTGGTGCTTTTGGTCTTTCTCCATTCATAATAGCTTTAATCCCTATTGGATCCACATTGGTCTCTTCCTCACTGAATATTTATGCTAAGAATCAAATTTCCTACCATCAAAGCTCTCACTTTGTAAACTTTACATACAACTTCTTTCTTCTCAAACTCCCCAAATTATCATTAAATACCTTGCATGATCCTCCGTTATCTTTGAGTAAACCACAATATCATCCATAAGCACAAATACAACTTATCCAGATTAAAAGTTCTGTCTATCAAGTTTAAATATTGTTGGTATATTATTCAATCCAAATGATATTACTAAAATTTCATAATAACCGTACTTAGTTCTGAAAGTTGTCTTCGATACATCCTGAGGTTCAATCTTTAATTGATCATACCCATATCTTAATTCCACCTTATAAAATACTTTGCTTCTTTTAGCTGATCAAATAAACCCTTAATTTGAGGTAGCAAATATTTTTCCTTGATAGCAAACTTATTGAGCTTCCGCTAGTCGACACACAATCTTATACTTCTATTTTTCTTATTAACAAATAATACAGGTGCACCTCATGAGGTACACTAGGTCTAATCGCTCCTTCTTCTAACAATTCTTAAAATTGCTTTTCTAACTCCTTCATCTCAACGGGCGCCATTCTGTACGGGGCCTTGGACAATGGTCTTATTTTAGGTGCTAAGTCGATCGTGAACTTAATTTCTCTATCTGGAGGAAATTTTGGTAACTCGTCTGGAAACATATCTTGAAACTCATTGATTATTATAAAATCTTTAAATTTTGTTGGCTCCTAACTTCTTTTTATCACATATTCACTATAGTGATCCAATCTTTGCCAATGGTAACCTTTTAGTTTTATCTTTGCTTGCCTTCGACCTCTAATCATCATCTCCATCCGGCGTCTTCAGAATTGTCTTCTTATCATTACAGTCTACTTAGACAGCCGGTCCGATCTTAAAATAATGTCAAATTATCCCTTTTCAACAGTATCAAATCAGCATAAACTTATTTCCAGAAACCCCACTCTCATAATTACTAAACACTTGTTTATCATATACACGTTCTTGATTTGCTAGTCCTCTAGTCATAATCTTATTTAATAATTCCACTTACCAATAAAATCTTGAGAAACAATGATCGAGTTGCTTCTGAATCCACTAATATTTTAGCATAAAAGAATTCACAGTAAACATTCCTGCCATCACATCCGTATTTTGAATAGCATCTTTTACCGACATTTTATAAAATCTTGCTATTGGAGGCTTGTTCACCATCGCAGGAGAGTAGATCCTATTATTATCAACATATCACTGATTGGGGCTGATGATTTACAATCGTTTCCATATGCCCTGGTTTTCCCATACTTGAAACATGTGAATCTAGTGATTGGAACTTTGTATGCCTGGTTCTTGGTAGATTGATTTTGTTTGGAAACTTTCATAAAGAACGACAGTGCAACAAAATAACTAGAAGGATCCGTAATTCAATAAACTTAGAGTTGAAAAGAAAGAAGAAGTAATGATTTGAATATGAATGAGACAACCACATTGGTAATTGAGATGGTCAGTCTTTCATACCATATGGCATACAACACATGATTAGGTGGCGTCCCACCCGACTCTTCATTATTCCGACAAAGTGTCTCACCATAATACTACTTTTCCCAATCAAAAATAAGACTTGAGGGAAAATATGATTTTTTGAAAGGAATACAACAATTTTCTTATCACCTCATAAAGCTGATTATGAAAGAAGTTCATACTTTATTCGAGATTCATAAGAATATATAGTATTATAGAAAAGAATGATATCATTGGTTTCCATCCACATTTCATCTATTTACAGCTTCAACGCTTGTTCGATCAATATATCCCATTCCGAGTCATATATTGACTTTAGAAAGTTCTCTGAAATGCCTTCTTAAATCGATCATTAGAATAAATTTCCATTTATTAGGTCTTGTATCTTCAGCGTCGCGCTTCCATGTTCAATATTTCTATAATTCGACCCTATTTGCACTCTTTACGAGATTTACAATCATAACTTCAAATTTCACTTACATTACTGATCATTCAACATATCAACTCCTTTTCTAATAACATTCTGCCTTTAGAAAGTCTGGAGATTTCCTCAATCTTTTTTGCTCGTACTCGGCTTCTTGTGAATCGATGTATACTTTGAACTCTAATCGTCTCATAAATTGGATGAATAGTTTCTCCGTGTATTGGTTATGTCGTTAAACTTATCAAGCAATATTTGTACTCCTATTAGGAACAATCAAATCTCCTCCATAATAGCGGGTCCACTTGGCCTGCTGAATGAACCGTACTAACTTCTTGAACAAATATTCTTCTGGATAATCTGGATCTTGTAGCAAACAAGAAACTCAAGAAGTAGTTTGACAACCAAGTTTTCAAAACTTGTTTTGTTTAAAGGAGGTTTTTTAGAAAAATTTGTTAGGAAAATCTCTTTTGAAAACTGTTTAAAATTTTGAAACGTACACCTGGTCGTCATTACTATATGAGTTGGTTGTCGTCCTTCTCAACCACTTACAAGGTATCAAATTAGAGAAACAAGTAGATGAAAACTCATTCATTTTCGTATATCCTCTACCCCTTATTGGGTCCATTTTGCCTTCATTAGTCGACAAAAATTCCAGTTACCGTTGCATGTTATCTTATTAATAACTTCACTTATAGTCTCTCTACTGGTAACACTTTCATCATCATCACTTACGATTACTAAATATTACAAGTCTATCCAGTAATTATCAAATCTATTTTATAAAACAAGATCGACTAATATCATATCGCATTACTACTATATGTATCATGTTTGTTCATAACATCATCATCTACTTCCCGGAAAATTCTCGATTTCTAATTTTTTTCAAACTCCTTCAAAATCCATCTAAATCACTCCACAAGATAATCATAGGTGGCATACTTAATAGTAGCTCCATATAACCTGGCAGCAACTATTCTCTAGAACACACGAATCTTCTTTCTAGATTCCTTCTCACCCTTCTTAATATCTCGTATACTCACCATATACTATAGTTCTCAAATCCATCCTCATAGGTGCTGTTACTTTATCAGACGGATTTTAAACTGATGGTATAGAACAAAGTGTAGGGTAAGCTAAAGAGATGCACTCACAGCCGAATGTCCGGTAAAACCAGAATCAGCATATGGGGACCCTCGAATAGGTAGTCTCACATCACGGGATGGAATAATAGCTTGAAAGGGTGCAACTATTGCCACAGGAAGTGATATGGCTAACACCAGTGGAAGAGCATGGCGTAAATCAGATGATAGTCCTCCGATTGAAGGCTCCGAATAATCAGACGATCTCATGATAAAAGAATCTGCCATCGCTGCTATCTGAAAATCATGTTGCTAGATAAGAATCTCGAATCTCATCACGAATCACATTAAAACCTACTATTTAGTCGCACTCAACCGCTCGACATCTTATCATTCTGTTTTCTAATCATAATCTTAACCCTCTATCCATTCCTGACAATCTAGGTTTGTTTCAGTGACTTATAACCTGTAGCTCTGATACCAAACCTGTGACGCCCTCCAAAGAAGTTTGGGATTCACAACACACACACAATATATAAACCTGTATATGAAATATTATACGCAATAACCCATCTTTACACTACCACGGATCATAATAGGTTAAAGTATGAAAATAAGTCACAACCTTAACTTTTATTACATCGTACCAAATCCTAACTAGTTTAACTTACAACTGATAATGAAATTATTCTTACAAGCTTGCATATCTCACCTATAATTCAAAGCTTCTGCTGGCACGATCCAACTCGTCCTGGAATCCTAGCTCGCATATTAGACTGGGAAACCTTATTATCAATCATTTCCTTTTTAACTGTAGAATATATAAACAGATTCGCAAGAGTGAGCTAACTAGCTCAACATGTCATAACATCAATGATTGGGGTTAAACAATGATCAAATGAGATGATTCAGAAGAATCAAGTTTCTTGTTAAACAATCATTAGAATTGGATATTCATTTTAAATTTTAAAACCAAGGTTATGCTGCTAATCGGTCACACACTAACCCCGAACAAGGCACACGGCTCTGCTCTATAAACTGGATCCAAGGCACACATTGGCCTAATTCGACCACGAATTTGGTCTGACCACGAATCTGGTCCACATAAAGAAAACTATCCAATTCTAAAACAGTTCAGTATAATACAATATAATTCAATAAAACAAGATCATAATCAACAGTGATATATAAAAGCATCATTTAATTCATGAGTATCATGAGGGTATATCAAGGTATGTGTGAGGAATGGCTTCTAGCCTGTAGGAGAATCAGGTATTAGATGAACAATGATTTTACAGGGTTTAGTCCTTTGATGTTATAAGGTATGATTGAGTATAAAAGTTTATTTCTGTTTAAGCAATTATGTTCCAGTGTTGGGTATATGGTGGATATGTATTTATGGAGTAGTATCATATTTGTATGGTTTAATATTTGGTAAATCAATAATGGATGGTTTACAAAAAAATAAGGCTTACAGCTCAAAGATCACATGATATGATCAGGGTTCAAGTCTGAGTTGTTCAAAGCACTTACAATATAAAGCAAAATTATTTTAAATACTAACAATATGTCATGAGAGAGTTTAGGAATATTTGCAATATATCTCGAGAAAGGTTCAGAAGTACTTTCCCTCTCTCAAATGATTCCAACTTCAATTGCACTTGTCTAATGATTCTATTCAACAACCACTTGTCTACTTTTCCTATGCCTCGCTTCTATTCACTGATCACTTGCTTTATTTTCTACGCATCGATTCCATTTTTTAATCACATACTTCCCTTTTTCTATGCCTTGTTTACTCAGCTAGGCATCATAAGTATCTATCAATATTCATCTCACACTATTCTAATCATCACATAGACGTCATAAGGTTTCATCTACCTTTTGTTTCACTCAAATCCGATTTACGGATTGAAAATTATGATTAAAACAGTCAAAAAATAAACACATAGCCATATAAACATCAATCAGATAAAATATAACACGTAGCACATAAGATATTCGATCAAAATAATTTTTCAAAGAAGATTCGGGGTCAAAATGATTTTCCGGGTATTTATTACGAATTTTTGAACATTTTTCGGAGTTAAAACAATTGACAGAATCATTTTATAATAAAACAACGGGGTTCGAATACCCGAATCCGACTTTGAAATCATTTAATAATAATTATCGAACCTTGAAAATAATTTATAATAACATTTTAAAGCTCGGAACTATTTATCATGATTTTTTATTCAATTTTAAATATTTAAATCAAATTAAATAATCAATTAAAATTAATTAATAAATAATTAAAGTAATTAACCAATTAATATTTAAATTAATTCACTAATTAATTAATTAAATATTAATTAAAATTAATTAACTAATTAATTTAGATTTATTTTTGAATTAAAAATAATTTTCAGAATTAAAATAATGATTTTTGGAATTTTTGGAAATTAAAAACAATTTTTGAAAATAATTTATAAAAAGAAATCTGAATTTTGAAAGAATTTAAAACAAAAATCCAGAAGTTGTAAAGTTTGGAGACTTTAGGGGCTAAAGTGCAAAAACAGGATTTCAAAAAAAATTTAGAACAAAAACGGATTGAAACTGGGTCAAACTAGGTCAGGAATCCGGGTCACTAAGAACAGAAACGGGTTCTTCACGAACCCAGTTTCCGGTGTCCGGAAACACTCTCCGGAGATCCCGATTTCAACTCTGTTTGATCAGGGTTTTGATGGGAAATCATTCTAAATTGTCCCTGCAACACAGGGACGTCAGCAATTAACACAAACAACGAACTATGTCTATTCTCATGCGAAAACAGGAAGAATCCGGCGAACTCGAACCAAATCCGGCGAAGTTCGATTAAACCATTCCAGGAATCGTTTGATGCTTTACTATATACCAATCGATTACAAATCAAGCAAGGAACATAATCCAATCATCCAAATCAACTTATAACCCTTAATTCAGAAACGCCTAAATCGAATTAAGAACCTTCAAACACACTATAAACCCTAATTTTAAATCTCGGAAATCAAACACCAAATTGAGCATGTTATTGAACTCCAAATCACACATATGACATATCAAAATGATCAGAATTAAATTATCTACAACATGCAAGCATCAAATCATATCAACAAATTACAATAATCAAAACCCCTATTTAGTACTTAATTAATTCGAATTTAAATAAAAATATAGAAAAATAACCTTTGATTCTGCAGTAAAATAAGTCTCTGATTCTGATAGTACTCTTTAATACCTTCGATTCGGTAACTTGAACTCCAAAATCAGATATCGGTAACGCCTTCAAATCTAGGTTTGATTACGAAGTACACTATGAATTTAGGGTTTTTCTCTGAAAAATTATATATTTAACTGACTGCAAATGATTTTCTGTACAAAATAAAATACGGTATAGGCTATCTATATTTACGGAATATTGGTACCCCGTTGGATCATACCAGATATGAAATAATACGTTTATTTGAGAAAACAGATCCAAAGCGGTACCGGTTTTAGGATAATTATCCAAATCTATACATTTTGTAACTGCGGTCTTGGTCTCAGCACTTTGGTTATACGTACTACGAGAAGATAATATAATAGTTTAATAAAAAGATCTCATTTCTCGAAAATACGGGTTTATCGATTTATCGAAATGAAATTTATATCGAAAATATTGCGCTGGGATCCGCACGGGGAAAACCGTACGCCGGATCGAAAAAGTCAAAACATGAAAAATGCTCAGAATATTGCAGTTAGGTTAGGAAGGAGTTTTCAGAAGAGTTTCGGGTTGTAAAACCGTAAGAACGGGTGAAGTGGGTTGGTTCCCGATCATACAAAATAGTTTATAAATACTCGGAAAAATAATTTATTAAATCCATAAATCTTTTATAAAATCATAAAAAAACATAAAAATTAATAGAAAAATATGACAATTATCTACACTTTATTTCGGGCGTATAAAAATTAAAATACTCAAGTTATATCATATTTAAATATCCAAACACATATGCCACTTAACAAATAATTCACAGAATAATCACATAATAAATACAAAATATTTATTTATTAGCAAAATAATTACACGATATATCCCTAGATATTACAACAGGAACTCCAATCATAGAGGAATTTGAAATTCTTGTATATTTAAAAGACCTCATTAGAGCAGAATCAGAAGTTCCAATCTTTGTGTGATGCTTATCGATAAGAGATCTCGATAAGTCATTATACTTATCGAGATGTCAAGATCTCTATATGCCTAACTGGAGATCTCGAGGTAAAATCTCAAAGTAAAAATTGCAGACTAGTTCAATATCCAAGATTAACAATCCAACCAGTTGGATTGACAAGTCTACAAAAAGCAGCTTGAAGAGTGTGCAAGATCAAGGGTGAAGATTAACTGATAAAGGAATATCAAAGTTAACACATTATGCAAAGATATGATAAGCCATAAATGGAAAATATACTTTTCCTAAAATGGAATGATTAGTGACAGTTTACTAAAGTAAATATCATGTCTTATTATACACTGTATAAACCAGCACTTAACTGAGATATAAAGTTAACACTGGTCCTTTGTTAGAAGTAAGAATTAGATCAGGAATTCTTGTATTCTCTCAAGATTGAAGCTAAGCTCTTTATCAACAAAGAACCTAAAATTTTTATAGCAAAACATTCTTAATTTTAATATAAAATTAAGTGAGTTTTGAAAGATCTGTTCTAGTGTTTGTTGCATGTTTAAATTTAGTCTAAAAATATATCACTACAATATTTGATTTATTTTGTTCACAACCATAAAAGATTCAAGAAAAGCATAAAAACACAAAACACACATTCACCCCCCCCCATTGTAATTCATTACCTAACACATGTGCACTTGGACACATACTAGAAAATTCAAAATTATAAATAGCTTCTATTTTGAAAATGCATATATGATATGACCCAAAACAATTATATTTAAAAATTAAACTAAGTGTACACCAAAAACTACAGCAAACTGTATTTTGTTATTTATGTTAGCAGTATACGCATCATATAGATGTGTCAGTTGTGAGTAAGTTGTGGGTAATTGGGGTCACAACCCCACATAAAGGTTTTTCGGGCCATACATATTCTCTTACAGGCATTTTAGTAGGGATGTTGTAACATCCCACATCAATAAAAATAAGAGTGTTTGGAACCTTTATAGATACAAGTCAAAAACTAATTTGTATTAAATTGCTAGCTTTTTTGGACGGACTTGTGGCAGGTCATTGGGTCCGGTACACATTTGATTGTGGGTTTGGGTGTTATAAATGGTATTAGAGCTCTACTCGGCCGGAAGTGCAGAGGCACTGCCCGGGTTCCGTATGCGTATGTTTATGAGATCGACGACGTCGATCCTATAAGAGGGGGTGTTTGTAACATCCAACATCGATAAGAGTAAGAGTGTTCGGGACCTTTATAGATACAAGTCAACAACTAATGTGTACCAAATCGCTAGCATTTTTACACTGATCTGCGGTGGGTTGTTAGATCCGGTACATATTTGGTTTTGGGCTTGGTGTTATAGATGGGCACAGAGGTAGTTCGGGGTTGGGGAATGTTGAAGATGGGCACGGGGTCGTATGGGGTCGTGCAATTTGCTTTATAATTCAAATAATAATAATGTAATAATTTATATTATAATTTTTAACAAAAAATAATCTACTAATTCATGCTATATAAATATATTGATATTATCTCATATTTTAACATCGAATAAATATTAAAATTTATTTAAAATACAAATGTACGACAAATTTTAAATTATAAAAGTATTTTATATTATATTATAATATAAAAATTGATCAATAAATTATAGATTATTTTAAATTCTAATGGCATTATAAAAGCTATCTATTTTTAATAATTAATTTAGGATAGTATATATATATATAAGAAATTTATTATTTATATATATATATACAATTGGGATCGGGGATTGGGGATCGGGGGCGTGGAGATACTAATCCCCGGCCCCACCCCGAATAGTTTATAAAAAAATTTCCCGATCCCCGCCTCGCCCCCGAAAAATTTCATGAATTCCCGGGCCGAATGGGGCAGGGATTGTATCAGGGTCGGCCGGTGCGGGATGGATACCCATATCTACATTTTAGTCCTTCTTTCAAAAAATCTCCATCATTTTATTTTTGTTAATAGAGAATAAAGTCTAACCTAAATAATTATATATAAACTGTTAATGCTCATACCTCGAATGGATAACATATATGCAATGCTTTAAGAGTTGGCAATTTGTTGAGATTAATTATGACTAATTATTGGAAGATACCTAATCAACTTGATTATGTTGAAATTCGATTCAAAATTATTTTTATTATTAAAACTAGTTAAAAGGAGGTAAACAATTATCTAATCGAAAAAATTAAGATTAAAAACTTATTTAATTGACTGGACAAAATGTTCTAAATAATCGGGTGAAATTTTTCAGTTGAAAAACCAAAATGCCAACCATTGGGGGGGGGGGGGGAGTGCCCAAAATGTTGTTCTGTGGGAGTTTCCGCTCTAAATTCCCACCGAATATGTTTCTTATAGATGCGTATTCAAATTGTTTTTTAAAAAAAATAAAGAACACGTATGTGAAAGATGCATGTTTCTTTTTATCTTTATTTGAATATGTATCTTTATGATATGTATTTCTAGTAAAGTCACAAAGGAACACGCATGTTTCCACGTGTCTCTAGTATGTGTATTCAGTGGGTATTTTGGACAAAAACTTTTTGGACACTTGAAAATCAAAAATAATGTATTTTGGAGTTTCTTTCAAATTTTTTCTTCAGATATTAATTTTGCAATTTTATAATTCAATGTAAAATATATTGAAAATATAGGTAAATTGTTATAATTTGTTTTCACAAAATCAACATCCAATTAATTATCTTGGACCCAATGATCCTGACATATCTAATGAAAAGTGGTTAAGCAATTTAAGGCTTAAATTGTTGGTGGTTTGAAAGTAAGTTTTATAGATTTTTATAAAATAAGAATTTATTACTTGTGAGTATTTTAAAAACAAACTAGCTTATATTATGCACACACACGATTACATTTTATTTTTTTAATTTTAAATGTTAAACTTAGAATTGCAAAAAAAATGTCTATCAATTTATTTTTGCAATAAAGAATTATAATTTATTTTTGTTAAAAAAGGATTAAAATCTAACCTAAATAAATAACTTATTGCAGATTAAGTTGATAACATATATGCAGTGTTTTAAGAGTTTGTAATTAGTTAAGATTAATTATGTCTAATTATTATACAATAACTAATCAACCTAATTATGCGAAAAATGGATCCAACATTGTTTTATTATTAAAAGTAGTAAAAAATAGTAAAAGTATATATAATCGGGAATAAGTAATATTAAAAAATTATCTAATTGGAAATATAAGATTCACTACTAAATATTTTATAAATAATTGGATGAATATTTTGTAAAAATATTTGTTAGATATATTCGTGATGTCATGTCTAATATGATTTGTGTTTAGTTTTCAGATCTTACTTAACAGGACAAATCAGGACTTAACTGGAAATCAGTACTTATACTGAAGTCAGGACTTAAGATATCAGAACTTAAGTTGTCAGAACTTAAGTTATCAGGAGATATTTATTAGGAGATAATATCAGGACTTAAGGAGACGTTCAGATAAGGAAGGCGGCTGATTTAAAGGAAAGAAGGTCAAGACAAACATAAGAATAGATATGCATGGAGAAAAATTCTATGAAGAATAGAATACTTGGAAGAAAAGATAACTGATTGATATATATTAGGAAGCAGAATTATATTCGATATCAATTAGAAGATTATCTTGTAACTGTGTAGTATATAAACACAGACATAGGGTTTACACTATATGTGTTATCTTAATCGAGATTATTATTCATTGTAACCCTAGCAGCTCTCGTGATAATTTGTTCATCACTGAGAGAGAACAGTTCTTTGTAATAGAGTTTATTGTGTTGAATAAAATCTATGTTCTGTTACTTGAGTTCTTATATTCGATTTGATTGTAGTAAACACTGTATTCAACCCCCTTCTACAGTGTGTGTGACCTAACAAGTGGTATCAGAGCAATCTGTTAACATACATACAGTAAAGATCTAAAAACAATCATGTCCGAAGAAGCACAAACTCCAACCAAGCCCACCAAAACTGAAGAAACTCCAAAGACTCAAATCCATAATCGATATAAGACTATCAGGGTTCCCATACTGAAACCTTCCGAGTATCCCATATAAAAGGTGAGGATGTCTATGTTTCTGGAAGCTACAGATCCAGAATACCTTGACAAAATTAATGAAGGACCACATAAGCCAACCAAGCTCTCTGTGGTAGTTGCAGATCAGCCAGCACAGACTGTACCAAAGGAGAAAAATGAATATACAACTGAAGATATCTCATATATTGCAAAGGATGCAAAGGTAAGACATTTGTTGCATAGTGCCATTGATAATGGCATGTCAAACAGGGTAATTAACTGCAAGACTACAAAGGAGATATGGGATGCATGGGAGACAAGATGCCAGGGAACTGATTCGATTAAGAAGAACAGGAGGACTATACTCACTCAAGAGTATGAGCACTTTGACTCAAAACATGATGAGTCATTAACTGGTTTATATGACAGATTTGTCAAACTCTTGAATGTTTAGTCACTCATGGATAAGGAATATGATCTTGAAGATACTAATCTTAAATTCCTTTTAACTCTTCCTGAAAGTTGGGATTTGAAGGCCACAACTATAAGAGACAACTATGCTCTTGATGAAACTACTCTTGATAAAATTTATGGTATGCTCAAGACTCATGAACTTGGGATGGATCAAAGAAGAAAGAGGCATGGGAGAAAGTCAAGAACAATTGCTCTTAAGGCTGAGGAGGAATCCCCTAAAGTGGTTGTCTCAAAGAAAGGCAAAGGAAAGGCTCTCATCACAAAGTCTGATACTGAGTCATCAAGTCCTGATAGTGATGAGGATTCAAAAACTGAAAGTCTATCTGAGATGGACCCTGATGAAGAGATGATGAAGCTGTGTGCTCTTATGGTGAAAGGAATCATAAATATTGCATACAGGAAATTCAGAAGGGGAAAAAAGTTTTCCAGGAAAGGTGCAAGTTCTGATAAGAAAGGTTTCAGAAAATCTGAAGGCAAAGGAGGAAAGTCTGACAGAGGAGATTACTCAAATGTCAAATGCTACAACTGTGGTGAGAAATGCCACATATCTCCTGATTGCAAGAAAGTGAAGAGTGAAAAAGGCAAGGCACTTGTCACAAAGAAGAAAAGCTGGAAAAACACTTCAGATTCTGAAAGTGAGGTGAACTATGCCTTGATGGCAAATACTGATAGCAGTTCTGAAGCTGCTGAGTTAAAGATACCTCAAACAACTTATGCTTTTCATACTGATGATATTACTGAGTTGAGAAGATATCTTAAAACCATGTTCATTAGTTATAGAGATCAAACTTTAACATGTGAAAGATTAACTTCTGAAAATCTTGCTTATAAAAAGAGGAATGATTATTTAGAAAAAGAGTTAGTTATGTTCCATCAAACTCAGAAAGATAGAGATGATGCTTTCTATGTTAGAGATGAAGTGCTTAAAATGAATGAATCTCTAAAAACTGAGTTAGAAAAGGAAAGAGAGATTATCAGGACTTGGACTAACTCTGGCAGAACAACTCAGAATTTGTTAAGTAGTGGAAACTGGAAAGAGGGCTTAGGTTATGGAGATGATAAGAATAATAAAGGAACTGTAGAAATTGAACCTATGGTTGTTAAACAATAGCCAAAGGTAAATCCTGTTAAGTTTGTAGCTGTAAAGTCTGATATTAATAAATCAGGAGTTAAAGAGAAATTAACTTCTGACAAACCAAAACAGGATAAGCCAACTGAAGTTAACATAGGCTTAATACAAAGAAGCTCTTCAAGATGCTGATTGGGTGCAAGCAATGCAGGAAGAGTTAAATGAATTTGAAAGAAACAAAGTCTGGACCCTAGTGCTAAGACCAAAGAACAGATCTGTTGTTGGTACAAAGTAGGTGTTCAGAAACAAAACTGATAGTGATGGCATAATTACAAGGAATAAAGCAAGGCTGGTTGGAAAAGGATACTCTCAACAGGAGGGAATTGATTGTGATGAAACATTTGCACCAGTTGCTAGATTGGAAGCCATAAGGAAATTTTTAGCTTATGATGCTCACAAAAAGTTTACAGTCTTTCAAATGGATGTGAAAAGTGCTTTTCTTAATGGAGAATTGGAAGAAAAAGTATATGTTGAACAACCTCCAGGTTTTGTAGATTCAAAATTTCCTCATCATGTCTACAGACTTGATAAAGCACTTTATGGCCTTAAGCAAGCTCCAAGAGCATGGTATGAGACATTAGCTCGGTTTTTTTCTGGAAAGTGGATTTAATAGACGGACTATTGACAAAACCTTATTCTATCTCAACAATGGAAATGACTTACGTTTGGTGCAGATATATGTTGATGATATCATTTTTGGTTCTACAAATGACAGACTTTGTAAGAAGTTTGCCAAGCTGATGCAGTCAAGATATCAAATGAGTATGATGGGAGAACTTAGCTATTTTCTGGGCCTTCAAGTCGAGCAGAATGAAGAAGGAACTTTTATTTGTCAATCTAAGTACACCAGAAATTTGTTGAAGAAGTTTGGAATGCAAGATTATTCAAGTGCATCTACTCCTACGGCCACTGCTATAAAATTGGATAAGGATACTGGTACATCAGTAGATATTACTGATTACAGAGGTATGATTGGCTCACTACTCTATCTAACTGCATGTAGACCTGATATCATGTATGCTACCTGTCTTTGTGCAAGATTTCAAGCAGATCCAAGAGAACCTCACTTAACAGCTGTAAAAAGAATTTTCAGGTGCCTTAAGGGTACAGCTGATCTAGGATTATGGTATCCTACAGAATCAGACTTTAAGCTAATAGGTTACTAAGATGCAGATTTTGCAGGGTGCAAAATTGACAGGAAAAGCACAAGTGGAAGCTGCCAATTTCTTGGAGGCAGATTAGTTTCTTGGTTTAGCAAGAAACAGAAGTCAATTTCCATATTAACTGTAGAGGCAGAATACATTGCTGCAAGAAGCTGTTGTGCACAGATTCTTTGGATGAAGAATCAGTTACTGGATTATGGGTTAACATATTCTAAAATCCATATTTACTGTGATAATCAAAGTGCTATTGCTATGACAGGTAATCCAGTTCAACACTCAATGACAAAGCACATCAGCATAAGGTACCACTTCATAAGGGAGCATGTGGATGAAGGTACAGTGGAATTGCATTTTGTTCCAACAGATCAACAACTAGCAGATATCTTCACAAAACCACTATGTGAAGCTACTTTTACAAGATTGGTAAATGAACTTGGAATGGTTTCAGGTTCTTTCTCTAAATCTGCTTAGTTTATGTTCTGATACATCAGACTTTATGATCAATATTTACAGATATTACTATCTTTGTGTATTCTGTGCTTAAATTGAAATTTACTTAAGTGCTGATTATTGTCTGATATGAATTTCTAAACTCTGATAGTGATATGAATATTTCTGTGACTATTCAATCCAATGAGGATAACTGTGCTAGATGTTGACCTAGTAGTCTTTAATATACTAAAGATCCCATGTTTGAAATAATTGTTTCTGTGGAAATCTTTTAACACAAGCAAATTCTCATATTGAGCGTAGTTAAAGTTTACTTTGTGTATCTTATTACTAAGTCAAAAACTAGAATAGTGCTTCTTATCTGTTAAGTTCTGATGTTTGTAAATCTTATGGATGTACTAAGTGCTGATAAACCTCACTTATCAAATAAAAAGAAAAAAAAAGAAATAAATATCAGGTACTCCTTTGAGATCTAGAGAAAAATATATGTGGAAGGGAAGACCCAAGTGTATTGCTGGTATTAAGAGAAAAGCAAAAATAAAATTTTCTTGGTGACTTTTCACATTCTCTGATTACTGGAGAATTACTCTGATAACGGTATAAATTCTGATAAGCAGTCGTTACTCACATACACTGAGAAGCCACTATAAAAAGGAATTTCAAAAGATGCATAAAATGAGCACAAAACAGTTGAGGTAGACTCATGCATGAACTCATTGAAAGAGAAATGTCCTAAGTCCAATCATGTATGAGGATTTAGGAATAACTTTTATGTAATCTGTTTTGATTTCATTGATATTAATAAAAGACTTGTTTTGTTTTTATTGTGGGCTCTATCTATTTAAATGTTTAAATAAGATATACCACAGTTTAGAGTAAAGCTTTTTATGGATTGTAATGAGATCATAATAATGAGACCTAAAAGATGATAACTCTAAACTTAAATAGTTCCTGGTCATAGGATTACTAACTGGTAATTAATAATCCGCAAAGATCGGTATATACTATGCTTGCTTCATTATGAAGGATGTCTATTCTCATAGACATTTGTGTGGTGACACTATAGCTAGTATGTAGGTGCTTATTATAGAATAAGTTCACTGAACATGACTCACACAGCTGAACAACTGATGGAGTTCCCTCACGTGTCAGCAGTTATTCACATAGTGATAGTTGTACAAGTATCCTTAGACTTGAGGTCATCATAGTCATCTTGTGTACACTGAACTATGCTTTGGTTTAGTTCTTAGTCTCAAGGGACAATTATAACGGCTCTACTCGGTATAGGAAATTATACACGAAGATAGTGTATGATCAATAAAGGATCTGCCCCTTCCAGTGAAGGAAGGGAATGTTCAATGCTGATCCACTTATGCTAGTTCAGGAATCTCTGGCCGGAGTGAATGAAATTAGAAAGGAGTTTCTAATTTACATTAAATAGAACTAAGCATAGTGAATGGGAAAGCAAGTGATTAAATAAGAGAGGTTTGACACAAGTTCCATGCCTTGTGTTTAATCGTGACATTGCAGGGTAGAAGGAATTGATTGTACGGTAACTACTCACTGAATATGTTCTTGGTATTCTAAGCAGTGAATTCGTATTATCCGGATAGTCGCGATATGCTGAGAAGTATCCCTCACGATGTAGAATAAATATGATTAATTAATTAATCATATTTAATGAATTAGAGAATTTATATAAATAATGATAAAATAGTTTTATTATTATTTATTTCTACTATCGGCTTAATATTGAACCTACAGGGTCACACCATAAAAGAGAATGATTTAATGGTGGAGGAATTAATTAATAATGGCTGATAATTATTTATTTATGAAATAAATAATTAATTGGCAAATTTAATAATTGATTAAATGAGATTTAATTGATTATAAATTAATTAAGAAAAGGTTCTTAATATTATTAATTAAGAATTTAATTTTTGGAAATTAAATCAAGTGAGAGAATTATTTCTAAAGAGTTTAGAAAAGGATTAATAATTAAAAGGTGTTTTAATTATTAGTGAGAATAATAAAGGGTTAATAATAATAATATTTTATGGGAAAATTTTTAGCTGAAAATTTTGCCTATAAATATACTATTATAAACCCTATTTTTGCCTCAACCAAAAAGATTTACAAAACCCTAATTCTCTCCATCTCCTCCTCCTTCATTACATCGTTTTCTTGGTGGATACCGGTGAAGTGCTTCACACTTGATGAGCAGCTGCTAAGGATCTCTGTTCATCATTTTTGGATCGCCATTAAAGACCTCCATCTTTCCAATAATGTAAAGCTTCTTAAGGTAAACATACTGAACTACGAATTAAATATTATTTTTCGCATGGATCCTGCGGAGGGTTGCGGTTTTTTTAAGATTAAATTTATGTTTTCGCTGCGTTTATGTGCTAAAAACCCTTCACTCATTCTATAGCAGACTTCAGAATAATGACAGATTTTGAGCAAAGTTCTTAGTTATGCCTTATTTCTAAGATATACTGAAGTGAATCATACTTTACTCTTTGTCTAATATTTAGCTTATTGCACACATATACACTCCATATGAATGATAAAAATTACTGTGGTGATAAATATTGTTTTAGATGAACAGTTTAAGTGTCAGTTGCATAAATTCTGAGGACAAGTTCTGATGGAAGTTCTGATGATTAAGTTCTGATGAAGCCAAATCAGTATTTGTGTGAAGAATTACAGGAATAAACATTCACTTTTCGAGTTAAGGAGCCATATTCTGATGACTTTTAAATTCTGATAATAATCAAGTTCTGATGCTGACGTGGCAGTATTTATTTACTTGGTTTACTTCTAAGTCATACTTGAACGGTCATATTTTTATAGAATATTGGTTTATGTGAGATAAAAGCAATAATAATCATTTGTTTAGTGGGAACAGTTTTTTTTTAAAACTAAACATGCAATGTAATTATTACTTATTTACCGTGCCCATTAACTTTTGCCTTAACTGCTGCATGGCTGGCAGGTGTAAAGGTCTGTTCCACTTCTCATTAACTGCTGTCACGTGGGGTGTCTAAGTAAAAGAGATAAAAGATTTTCAAATCTTTTATTTTCATTTTTATTCAACTTACTCTCTCTCTTTTCTTATTCTCTCTCACATTTTCTGACGGTTTCTATACAGATATTTCATCAAACACCTTTCAGGTAATTTTATTTCTCACTTATTTCTGATGGCGCCCAAGGATTTAATTATTGATGGAGCCAAGTTTGTACCAAATAACTATGCTGCAATCTTGAATAAGGCTGAAGCTTTATCAGATCTGCACTTTGTGCAAGATTTATTATCCAATAGTGAGATTGGGTATGCCTTGACCCAACCTCAAACTATTTCAAGCCAACAAATGCTGACATTTTGGCAAACTGGGCTTTTTGATGATGGTGGTGCTACTGGTACTCCAAGAATTGTTTTCACATCAGGAGATGTCGAGCATGTTGTTACTCCTGGAGCAGTTCGTAAAGCTCTCCACTTACCTGAAGGTTGCACATCCTCAACAATGGAGGATCCTGTTTTACAGCAGCTTATGGCCAGTCTGGGCTATGAGAAAAGTTTGGGAAAGTTGGGTCAACTGAAAAGATCTAATATTAGAAAGGAATGGAGCTTTTTCTTTGATTGTATCACAAAGGCATTCGCCAATAAGTGCTCCATCTTTGATGCTATTCCCATCATGAGTCAGCAAATCGGGTATGCCCTTATTCATCAAACTCATTTTGATTTTGCAACTGCTGTGCTAGGTTTTATAGGGGATAGGATGACAGATGATAGGAATGTAGTATACTTTGCTAGATTCTGTCTGCTTATATATACTTCATGTTGTGCTGATGAACCCCAACCTGCCAGTGATTTAATTCTACCCTTTAAGCTTGCAAAAAGGGCTTTTAATGATTTGTTAAATGCTGACATTAAGAAACAAGTGCAGAGACCTTTACAGATACCTCAGTCTGTAAAACAAATCTTGGTAAATGCTGATCCACAAACATACACATCTGTTTACCCTGATGTCCAACCCACCAACACATCACAACCAACACAACAGCCATCAAAATTGTCTCACCAACCTCAAACTTCTCAACCTCAAACAACTCAACCCTCCATCAGGACATATTACAAACCAACACAGTCATCTCAACCACAACCTTCAGCACATCCTGTGAAGCCTTCATCTTCAAAACCCAAGAGGACTAAGATAGTACCTCGATCTCAACAGAAGAGAAGGAGAATTGTTCTGAGAGATGAGTCAGACAATGAGGAACAGGTTCCACTATCAGAACCTGTTGTTGTAGAAGCTGAGAAGATCTCTTCTCAGAAAGATACTGAAACTGGGAGTTCTAGGCCCCTCAAAAGGCTTAGAAGGATAAATTGTGATGATGAAACTCCTAAAGTCTCAACTTCAGCAAAGAGACTTAAAAAGCAAAAATCCAGGAGGGATGTAAGTGAATCATCTCACTCTGAGAAAGTCCTGGAAGCAGCAGCTAAGGAAGGGGGTCAGGAATCTCTGATCCTAACAGAACCTATAGTCATTGAATTACTTCCCACAGCTGAATCAGACTTTACTCAAGCTCCAAAGTCTCCTATTCAAGAGCAAGAGGATATTCCAGAGAAAGTGCCTACACCTCATGTGTCTCCTATAATTGATCCAGTACATACTGAAGACCGAGGTACTAGTGCTGAAATTGATATTCATAACTTGATTGTGCCTGAGGTTCTGTACTTGGAAGCTCCACCAACTCAAGTCACTCCACCAACAACACCAATTCTAGATGCTGATTTCAATGAAGATATTCCAACAACACCAATTCTGAATCTGGATGATGAAGATCAGATTTTAGGTGGGCATCAAAATTTGGATGTTGATCATAACTTAATTGCAGATCAAAATTTAGAGGATGATATTGAAGCCTCTATAGCCTCACATACTGTTATTTTATCAGAGGATGCTGATACTGCAGACTCTGTAAATTCTGATGCTGAAAATGCTGAAATTACTGGTGAAGCTGCTACAAATGTAGATGCTGATGCAGCTGGTCCATCTGGACATGCACCTCAACAAGCTCCATACAAAGCTGATCTAATCAAGAAGTTTGTTAAAGGGGATGCACCAGTACCTTGGAGTGAAACTCCTAGAGGAAAGGAGTGGACTAAGGAATGGAACACAGTTAGTTTTGTTCCTACTGAAAAAATTCTTGCTGAGGACCTTGCTAAGGCTGATGAAATGCTGATAAATGATGATTTCAAGGCACAACTGAGAGTTACTGCATTGAGTACTAGGCACCTTCAAGGTCAACACTCAGTCACTCATGCTAAGGTGAACAAAATTCAAGAAACTCTGATCCAGCAAGATATGAATATAAAATTGGAAAAGAACAGATTTTTCAAGCCAGCCTTTGACCGAATTGGGTATATTGAAAAGACTCAGTAGAAGCAACAAGATCAAATTTCTGAAATTCTAAAGAATCAAGCTTCTCAGCAAACTCAACTCAATGAAATCCAATCCTCAGTGGAATTGCTTGTCTCTCTTCTTTTACCTGCTGATGCCAAAAAAGGGAGAAAGTGATTAAGTACAAATGCAAATCTAGTCAAGCACTGAAGGGTAAGGATGATGGAAATGATGACCAGGGAAACTCTTATAAGGGTAGAGGTCATGGTCAAGATGGTCAAGGCAAAGGCAAAGGTTCTTCATCAAGGACAACTGAAATTTCTACACAAAGAACAAGTTCTGATGTTGGGAAAAGAATAAGTTCTGATACTGGTAAAAGGATAAGTTCTACTGGACATCTGGAGCTGGATGAAGAAATTTCAAGAAGATTATTTCTTAAAGAAAATCCAGGAATGGACTTTGAAAGTCTAAAGGAAGAAGAAGCCAGACTTAAAGCAGAAAATATCAACTCCAAGTCTAAAGCTTCTGATGTTGAAAAGAAACTTCCAAAATCTAAGGGCATTGTGATAAAAGAAAAGACAAATTCTGAGGCAATTAAAGCCAAATCACAAGTGGAGGTAGATCCAAGATCCAAGGGCAAAGAAAAAATTGGTGAACCTGTAAAGGTATATATGCCAGTCATGGATCTAGAAGAAAAATCTGATGAAGATGCTAGTCTGATTTTGAAGAAAAAGGATATTAAAACAACCTCTGACATAGCTCATGTTGTTCAAGATCAAGACTTAGTAAAATCTGTTATTTCAGTGAAGCAAGCAACCTCTGACATAGCTCAAGTTGGATTGATATCAGAAGATAAGGAAAAAGAAACCTCTGACAGTGCTCATGTTAAACCTTCAAAGATTCTACTACCAGGATTCATAAAAGCTAAACAGACTCAACCTTTGAAGACTACATCAAGTGGTTTTGAAGCAAGAGTTGTTACAGAAAAGGAAGCAAGAGATAAATCTGGATTGGGTAGTTCTGATGAAAGAAGAGTACACAACACTACCAATGATCCAACTTCCTTGAGTGAACCAGGAGTAGGAGAAACTCCTGAAAGATTAAATCAACTTGAATCTGTATAAATGGTTTATCACTCTATTTTGAAAGAAGATATCATGTTATACTTTATGATAGATGGGAGGGTATTCTAGATCAGGGAGAATGCTATTCCATTGAAGTATTTTGAAGAACTGGAACATGTTCTATTTCTGCTTCAAGTGAAAAAAAGGTCAACAGATGGTGCTGCAGGGTGTTTAAAATCAAATCTTCAAAGATAGAAGAAGCTTTACTCTGTAAAGTTTGATAGCCCATACTGTCCTAAGTACAGATCTCATAGTGGAGAAATTGTTGAAATGAAGCCTAATACTGCAAAGATCATCACTACATTTTCTGGTATTAAGGGACTTGAATTCAATCTAGAGTCTGATAAAGCCTATATCATCAGACTAGATCAGGATATAAGGAAAGCTAAAATAAATTATCTCAGGGCTGCTATTTTTCAAACTGGTGAAGATACAGTTGAATTGAAAAATGCTAAAAGGAGGATGGTCAATGAACTTGAATATGCTGAGAGATGTCTATTGAAGAACTATCTCAGAACAACTCCTGATATCAAAGAGATCAGAAATTGAAGCCAAGTCAAAGATCTACAACTGCTTAAATTCTGAAGGATATACAGACTGAAGCTGTTATCAGACCTTGAGGATGGTAAAACTATCAGGACTGTAAGTTGTAGTTATCTAGTCAAATTCTCATGCATTTGTACTTAATGTTTTTGACATCATCAAATATCTGTTAAACTTGTATATTATGCTAATTTACAAGTTGGGGGAGATTATTAGATATGTTTGTGATGTCATGTCTAATATGATTTATGTTTAGTTTTAAGATATCAGGACTTAACTGGAAATCAGTACTTATACTGAAGTCAGGACTTAAGATATCAGAACTTAAGTTGTCAGAACTTAAGTTATCAGGAGATATTTATCAGGAGATAATATCAGGACTTAAGGAGATGTTCAGATAAGGAAGGCGGCTGATTTAAAGGAAAGAAGATCAAGACAAACATAAGAAGAGATATGCATGGAGAAGAATTCTATGAAGAATAGAATACTTGGAAGAAAAGATAACTGATTGATATATATTAGGGAGAATTATATTCGATATCAATTAGAAGATTATCTTGTAAATGTGTAGTATATAAACACAGACATAGGGTTTACACTATATGTGTTATCTTAATCGAGATTATTATTCATTGTAACCCTAGCAACTCTTGTGATAATTTGTTCATCACTGAGAGAGAACAGTTCTTTGTAACAGAGTTTATTGTGTTGAATAAAATATGTGTTATGTTAATTGAGTTCTTATATTCGATTTGATTGTAGTAAACACTTTATTCAACCCCCTTCTACAGTGTGTGTGACCTACCAATATTATTTTTACATTTTAGTAATTTAATTTTAAAATATTTTAAAAATACATGTAAATGGTTTAGTTATTTTTGTACAAAATTAACATCTTGTTAATTATCTTGGACCTAATGTTTATGACCGAAATAGTGATTAAGAAATTTAAGGAAGCTTTCGGTTATTTAGGAGTAAGTTTTTCTAGAGAATGAGAATTTTAGTTTCACACAAGGAGCATTGAGCAAGCTAGAGATATTGTTACTAATGCAAAGGATTTGAAAGATGTTAAAGTCGTTCTAATGGTCAATGTTGATGTTTATGACAAGGTTGATGTTAAAAGATGTTAAATTTGTTCTAATGGTCAATGTTGAAGTTCATGACAAGGTTGATGTTGAAACTGCTAGCAAGGTGGATGGTCTTGAAGTTATCGCTAAAAAGGTTGATGGTGGTGGAGTTGGTCAAAACATGGATAAGAAATCACATCAATAGTACGGTTGCAAATTTTTAACACCATTCACTACTAGAAAAAACACCTTAGACATCGGTTAAAACCCGATGTCTATGTAAAAAATGTGTGATGTCTTCGCGACTGATGTTAAAGATATTTTCTCATAGACATTGGTTAAAAACCGATGTCTAAGTAATCTTACACAACGTTTCTGGAAAAGTTCTGATGTCTAATTCACATTCTTGTTATCTAATTGAGTAATGTCAACTTCAGAATTGCAATATTAGGACGATTAGGCCTATTTAAAACTATAGCACACAAGCAATATTTATGAGGTAACATCGATTTAAAGGAAAAAACCGATGTCTTCTACCTATTAGACATCAGTTGTTTGTAAAGAACCAATGTCAATTTGAACGATTATTCTCTAACTAACCGATGTTAATATGATAAATAGACATTGGGTGTTTTATTTTTGAATCATTGTTATTGCCCTGTTTAAATGTGTTAATATCCCTTTATTAACATCGAATATTTTGTGTTGACTGTTGTCTTTATGATTTTAAGACATTGCTTTTATATGTCTAAACTGATGTATATTTATGGTTTTTAACATCGGTTCTAATAACAATGTGATGTATGTTTCTATTGTAATTAAATTGAGCATCCCTATTTTTGCATGAACCAGAAAACTGCCATAACAAAAACATCTACATCAACCACCATCAAAAAAACTGCAACCAATCAACCAACCATTTTTTTATCCAATCAACAACCATTTTTCATACAATCAACAACCAAGATTAAACCAACAACCTAAAACATCTACATCAAGATTCAAAATATCTAGATCGACCAACCAACAACATATATAAATGAAAACAGTTCTAACACATTGTCAAACCATCTTACAAGTTCGATCATCTAGTACATTATGAAACCAGAATTTACATGAGAAGATATCAACAGTAGCGAGGCAAGAAATTTACAAACTATATTTTGTCATGAATAAAGTTGATAACATCACAGCGAACCTTGTCCAGCTCCTCTAAAATGTAAGATTTGCGAGTCTTGGTCGCCCACTAAAAATTGAGTAAACCGAAAAGGGAAATTAGAAAAAAATTAATCTAAAATGCCATATTTAGTCATAAAAAATGAATGTAGAGACCTTAGAAGTAAAATATATTTCCTGTCCTCAATAATTTTCTTCATGTACCTCATGACCACATACATTCAACCCCACCAGGCTGTTTCAGGGATCCCTGTTAAGATAAAAATACAAATCAGCTCGAAATAAAACTGAACAAATCATATTACTTACTACAAGATTCTTACTAAAAAAATTAAAATATAAATTACTTACTACGAGATTCTTGATTTTAGGAGCTTTGTTTCCCCTTCATGTTTGAGAATTAACTTGTTTTATTGTCCTGCATAATATAATGACACGATGTCAAAAGTCATATTTCGAATACAAGAAATAAATTAAAACAAACTAAAAATTAAAATGAATTATTTTACTCTGATAAAGCTTTTTCCAATTCATCAAAATGAGTTGGATGAGGCAAAGGATTGAGAATGTAAATGTCGACATCCCGTATTACGACCAAATCCAGTGAAAACTTTATTATTATAAATTTACACAAGTCAGTTTTTTTAAAAATAAACCTAAAAACCTACAGGAAAATTAAATAAAAGATTAAAATGCATTTAAAAAAACTTACTGATGATTATGTGGCAGGAAGAATATGTGATTTTGATTACCTTCTTTCAACCGACTACCAACATTTCTCAAAAATTACGAAACTTTAACCATGTATAGAAAATACCATTTAAGTGAAAAATTTTAAGTTTTAAGATTTTCTAGCAAGTGGAAGTATTTTATTTGGATTTAAAATGATTAAATCAGGGTTCGGTTCCAAACAAAATATGAACGATCTTTTATGAAAGCAGATAGACTTTGTTGGCTTAGTTTGGGCTATAATAAATACTTAAAATACAATTCAATAAATATAAAAATATTTTAAGAGTGTTGGAAATATTTTTAAGTATTTAAATGTATTTTCTCCAATTAAATAATATATTTGAGATAAGAGAGAAAATTACTTTGAAAAATATGTGAAGGGGGATAAAATGAGATATTAATATTTTTTTATCAAATATTAATTTCTAAGAGTGTAAAAATATATCTTTGAATTTATAAATATATATGGAGTGAAAGATATATATTGTATCCCTTTTAAAAACATCTGTTTTTGAAATAAATTTAGCATGAGCCTTCTAAAGAATATCCAAGTTATGATATTCCTTTTTCAAACTTGTTGCCTTATTAATATTGCAAGAGAGCCTAAGAAAGATCACATTCCAATAATTCTTTTACGATCTCATTGCTTTAGAGTATATTCCCTTAAAAATATATTTTGATTTTCAGCAAAATTGGAATATCTCTTATATTTATATTTAAAAATATAAATACACTTTGAAATTATTTTTTTTGAAATATTTTGCTAGATACAGCTTTTCTCTTTTGATTATGTCAATTAAATTCATGCCTATTTGGAGAGGATATCGTGTTTTAATTTTATATTAAATTATGCAAATATCAAAATAAATAATTAATCGAAGATTTCCTTTCAATCTTTCCCTTTTTGATATTTGCCAAATAAAACATAAAATTTAAAATTTTCTAAGTGTGTGCTTCCCCTAAATATATGCATGTATTTTCAAAAATATTTTTCACATAAATATATTAAAGGAGGAAGTTTTGTTGTATATCCCTTGAATTTAATTCCTGCAAAACTAAACAACTTATTAGATAAATAAATTTTTATGTAAAATTTAAGTCATTTTAGCAAGAATATTTTAAAATTTTCAAATTTGGGGTCTAATTTCTTCTTCCCCTTTTATTTGGATAATATAAAAAAGAATAATAAAAAGTGTATATAATTGGCTTCCCCTTAATGTATTATCATTTTAGAAAAATGTAGAAACAAGATATTTGATTTTAAGATAGCATTTGTTGATTTCTTCTTCCCTTTTGTAAGAATATTTCTTTCCTTTTGTTATGATTTTATCATTTCAGAGATAAGAGATTCTTCATTTAAAGAGTGATGAAATGATAATTTGGTTGTTATCTTTATTTTAAGATAACACTATTTGTAGTTTCTTTCTTTCCCTTATTTTAGAATTCTAGTGCATCAATGTGGTTCTATTTGATCGAATTCTTATAAGTCCATTAAATCATTTATGTTTTTAACTACAAAGGAGAGTGTTTATTCATTTTCCTTGTACGCATTTTAATTTATACCAGTACCTTTAATTAGAAATAATTAGAAAGAATTATGTTCTTTCAATCTTATACAAATTTTAGACAAACTCGAGATTTTTATTCTGTATAATAGATTTCTTGATTTCCTTTTTGGTTAAAACCAAAACTTTGAATATACTACAGTTGATATTCGAATAAGTTTGGTTAAGTCGAAAAAAAACTTGTTTCTTATTTAACTTATTTGATCATCAAGTTTGCTAATTGTTAGTCAAATTTGAGATCTTTTTCGTTATAAAAAATCTGGATGTTCTCATTATAACATCATCCTGGTTAATAGTTAGCAAGCTAATAGGTTAGTGTACATCAAATGATATAAAAGTTTTTACACGATTATTCAATTCATACAACAAACATTTGATACCAATGTATTTAACAATTTTGAATACTCGAATTATTCTATCAAGACTTTTGATCTGCTGAGGTTCCAAATGTGATGCTGAAAGTATCAAAACCTGCATATATATTTTTAATTCTCCACAATATATAGCTTATAAAAACAACAAACTGTTAGATATATTTGTGATGTCAAGTCTAATCTGTTGTGTTTAGTTTCAGAACTTAATATCAGGACTTACTGGAAATCAGAACTTACTGAAGTCAGAACTTATATCAGAACTTAAGGTCGTCAGGATTTATATCAGGACTTAAGTGCGGGTACTTCAGATAAGGAAATCAGCTGATTTACAGGAAAGGATCGTGACTAAAATAATAGAAGATATGCATGAAGAGTTGGACAGTTAGAAGACTTGTAGAAGATAATATCTAATTGATATATTTTAGGAGACATAATTATATTCCATATCAATTAGAAGATATCTTGTAACTGTGTACTATATAAACACAGCTTAGGGTTTACACTATAAGTGGTATCATTCACAAGAAAGATTATACATTGTAACCTAGCTGCTCTTAGTGATATTGTTCATCACTAAGAGAGAACAACGGTTCTATTGTAACAGAGTTTATTATATTGAATATACTTGATTACTGTTACATACTTGTGTTGATAAATCTATTTGATTGTATAAACACTATATTCAACCCTCTTTTATAGTGTTGTGTGACCTAACAAGTGGTATCAGAGCCTCTCTGTTGATTTACAAACAGTGAGATCCAGTTTACAATCATGTCTGAAGAAACACAAACTCCACCAAAGCCCACCAAAACTCAAGATACTCAAAACAATCAAACTCACAGTCGATATAAGAGTATTAGGGTTCCTATACTGAGAGCATCTGAGTATCCTATATGGAATGTAAAGATGGCTATGTTTCTGGAAGCCACAGATCCAGAATACCTTGATAGAATCAATGATGGGCCATATAAGCCTACCAAGATTTCTATTGCAGTTGTTGATCAACCAGCAAAGATGATACCAAAGGAGAAAAGTGAGTACACAACTGAAGACATCTTATCTATTATCGAGGATGCAAGGGTAAGGCATCTGCTTCATAGTGCAATTGACAATGTCATGTCAAACAGGTTAATTGGAGGCAAGACTGCAAAGAAGATATGGGATGCTTTGGAGACAAGATTCCAGGGAACTGATGCAATCAAAAAGAACATTAAGACTATACTCACACAAGAGTATGAGCACTTTAACTCAAAAGCTGATGAGTCATTAACTGATTTATATGACAGGTTTTCCAAACTCTTGAATGATCTGTCACTGGTGGATAAGGAATATGATCTTGAAGATTCAAATCTAAAATTCCTTTTAGCTCTTCCTGAAAATTTGGATTTGAAGTCTACTACCATAAGAGACAACTATGACCTTGCTGAAACTACTCTTGATGAAATTTATGGTATGCTCAAGACTCATGAACTTGAGATGGATCATAGGAGAAAAAGACATGGAAGAAAGTCAAAGATAGTTTCTCTTAAAGCTGAGGAGGAATCTCCTAAAGTGGTTGTCTCAAAGAGGGGCAAATGAAAGGCTCTCATCATACAGTCTGATTCAGAGTCATCACATTCTGATGATGATGATTCAGAATCTGAAAATTTATCTGAAGTTGATGTTGATGCAGAGATGATGCAACTGTATGCTCTTATGGTGAAGGGTATCACAAAGTTTGCCTACAAGAAATTCAGAAAGGGCAAGAAGTTTTCCAGGAAAGGTGGAAGTTCTGAAAAGAAAGGGTTCAGAAAGTCTAAAGGCAAAGGAGGAAAGTCTGACAGAGGAGACAACTCAAATGTCAAATGCTACAATTGTTGTGAAAGAGGCCACATCTCTCCTGACGGCAAGAAAGGAAAAGATGATAAAGGACAGGCACTTATCACAAAGAAGAAAAACTAGGCAGACACTTCAGATTCTGAAGATGAGGTGAACTATGCCTTGATGGAAAATACTGATAGCAGGACTGATGCTGCTGAATTAAAGGTAGCTCAATCAACTCTTGCTTTTCATACTGATGATATTTCTGAGCTAAGATTATATCTGAAAACCATGTTCATTACACTTCTTTCCAGGAGCATCTGCAACATAAGCTAGATCATTGATTTTGTTTATCCCTATTTTCCCATTTCTATTTTTCTTCTTCTTTCTTGCATCTTCAATCTTTGTTCCTTTGACAGGAGTCTTGGTGCTTTGATTGTCCATGAGATTCTTTTCATCCATAGAAGATTGAGTTGAGTTTGCATTTTTCTTTTCATTATCCTCATCTGCAATTTCTTGCTTGATAATCAATTCTTCTTCACTGAAGTCTACTTACAAGTCTTGAACACAGGTGACCCAACCTTTTTCAGCATTGCTGGAACATTTTCATTCTCTGTTGGCTTTTCTTTGTCCCTTATGTTCTTCTTTTTGCTGTTTAAAGCATCATAATCAAGACCAATATCAATGTTTGCACATGGTTTGATTTTCTCATGGTACTGACCAACCAATTCAGAAGCATTACTGAAGGACTTCAACTTTACTTCATTTTTCTCCAGTTTTTCCCTTAACATGTCCTCAATCTCATTTGCACACTTGAGCTTGTTCTTCAGATAACCATTATCTTATTTCAAAGCTTCAAGCTTCTCATTCAACTTTGTTAATCTGCTAACTTCTTCATTAGCAACAACCATGCTTGTGTGGATGTGAAACATTTCTGTGCTCATCTTCTCAACAGTTTCTTTATATTGATTCACATTTAAATCAGTGGTGGTAAGAGTTGGTACCTATGATTTAGATGAGGATGATTCCCCTTGCTCCAAGGCCATGAGTGCATAGTTTTCAAGTTCTTCATCTTCATCAATTTCATAGTCATCCCAACTTTTACCTTCTGCAATATAAGCTTTGCTTTGCTGTTTCTTCGGAAGAGCTTCATACTTTGCTTCAAGTTCAAGATAAGCTTTATCTTTTGTTACCTTCTTGGGTTTCCTGCATTCTGTAGCAAAGTGGCCCAGTTCATCACAATTGAAGCACCTTATCTTAGATCTGTCAACAAATCCAGTTTTGTAGACATTCTTGCTATCAGAATTATACTTCCATTTTTCCTTCCAGATGTTGTCTTTGTTGAAAGACTGTCCTTTATTCTTGAAGTATCTTGGCTTCTTTACTCTAATATTAGAGAATTTCCAAGCCAAATAGGCCATTGACTGATCTAGCTCATCCAGTTCTTCCAGAGTATAGAACTCATATTTTTCCAATTCCAGAATGACTTGATCCTGTGAATCATTTGTTCTTTGCTCACTTGCTGAGGCAACTGGAGTTCGAGATCTTGGTTCATCATTTGATGTTTGACATTCATTTACAATTAAAGCACTTGAGCCATTTACAACATGTCATTGACCAGATCTCAATGATTGTCTTTGAATCATCTCTAGTTCATATGTTTTGAGAATTCCATATAGAAATTCTAGTGTTATTCTGCTTAAGTCTCTCCCTTCCCTTATTGCTGAGATTTTCTGTTCCAAATGATCATGTAGAGTAAGCAGGAACTTTAGATTCACTTCTTCCGCTTCATAGTATTTGTCATGAAGTTGCAAGTCATTTATCAGCTTATTGAATCTTTCGAACACATCAGTAATGCTTTCCTTTGGCTTAGCCATGAAACCCTCATACTGTGAAATCAGTATCCTTCTTTGGTTTGACCTAACTTCTTTAGTTCCTTCACAGAGTATCTCAATCTTTTTCCATATTTGCTTGGCAGTGTCACAGTTAACAATTTTGTTGTACATCACATTGTCAAGTGACTCAATCAATATTGATTGCAAGCTACTATCCATGGAGACTTTCTCTTTTTTAGGACAGTATACTCAGCAGGATCTTTTGGAGCATAAAGAGCTGGGATAATCCTGTCTTCATATGTAGATTCCTCAATTCTAACCGTAGGAATGAAAGGTCCATCCTTGAGGATCTGAATGTAGAGTGGATTGATCATCTTGATAAACAGCATCATTTTCTTTTTCCAAAGAGTGTAGTTAGCTTTATCAAAGGTAGGAATTTTGATGCTACGAATTTTCTGTGTATTCATTCTTCCAAGATCTTAAATCTGTTTACTTTCAGATTTTGCTCTAATACCACTTGTTAGAAAATGAATAACACACTGGGGGGTGAATGTATTTTACTATTTTTGAGCTTTTCTTGAATGTTTCTGGTTGAACAAAGTAAATTAATTCTTTTAGTGAAATATGTTCATGTAGAGATTAAACTTGCAAAAAAAATAAAGAACACAGATCTTCAAAACTCACTTAATTTTATATTAAATTTAAGACTGTTTTGCTACAAAATTTCTAGGTTCTTTGTTGATAAAGAGCTTAGCTTCTTCTTGAGAGTGTTACAAGAAATTTGATCTAAGTTGTTACTTCTGACTAAAGGACCAGTGTTAACTTTATAACTTAGTTAACTGTTGGTTTACAAAGTGGATAATAAAACATGCTATTAGCTTTTCTAAACTGTCACTTGTCATTTCTATTTATAGAAAAGCAGATCTTCCATTTCTGGCTTAGCATACCTTTAGCATTCCGTGTTCACTTTAATCTTCCTCTGTTAGTTAATCTTTGCCATTGATCTTGCACATTCTTCAAGCTGCTTTTTGTAGACTTGTCAATCCAGCTGTTGGATTGTTTGTTGATTGTTTATCTTCGATATTGAACTGATCTGCAATTTGTAAGATTGTACCTCGAGATCTCCAGTTTAGGTTTATAAAACACTTGACATCTTGATAAGTATATTGACTTATCGAGCTCTCCAGCATTCTATGTTTAGTTTGGCTTGTAGAGGTCTTTAGTTCTCTATAAGAGAATTTTGGGCTTGTCGAGATCTCTAGTCTTCACATCTTCACTTTGACTTATCGACAACTCTTAGTTCTCTAGTGAATTCTTGACTTATTGATTTCTTAGAGTTCTCTAGTCAAATTAACTTATCGAAATCTCGGAGTCCTCTAGTGAATTTTAACTTGTCGATATCTCTGAGTTCTCTAGTGAATTTTGACTTATCGATATCTTTGAGTTCTCTAGTGGAACTTGACTTATCGATAACTTAGAGTTCTCTAATGAATGTAGACTTGTCGATAACTATGATTTCTCTAGTGAAGGAATGACTTGTCAATATCTCCAATCTTCAGTTCTTCAATTTGGCTTATCGATATCTTCCCGAGTTCTTTAGTAGCTATCATGACTTCTCGATAAGCCATTCTGGAGTTCTCAAATGACTTCTCTATAACATTAAATATGTGACTTGTAGAGATCTTGACTTAGAGTATTTTTCTCCAAACAGATTTATTCAACTCCAAGCTTCTTCAAAATTCTTCTGAGGCATGATCTTCTTGATCTTCTTCCAGATAGAATCTTTAGGCTTGATACTGTTTCAGGAAAAAGACTTCAGTCTGCTCCTTTGCATTTTTACAAACTTTAAGTATTACAAGTACAAAATACAAATTAAGATAACAATACAACTTACTTAGGGTTAGCCCCAAGCTTAACTGATTACTAAAAATAACAGTTCATTAATCTCCTCCTCAAATCAGATGTCCATTTGGCAAGCTTCATACTTTGATTAGAGACACCAATGATATTGTTATCTCTAATGATCTTTGTCGTCATCACTTATATATTACACTTTGTTTATTTTTTGCTTATAAAGACTACGTTTATTAAACCATGCTTTCATCGGAACCCACATTGATGATGAGTCCGATTATGGGCTAATCGTTATCGTGGGGTTCTAGCGGATTTATTTATGGATTTCTTTAGTTGATTTATTTCTATGCCTTAGTGTGTGGTGATTGTATGATAACCTAGTATTGGTTGTGCTTATTCGTCTTCTGAGCGTCGCAAACTTATAACATAGCTTGTTAATTCTTAATGAAGCGACAGTGAATTTAAGGATTTAAAACTTGCCATGCTAGCATAGGTTCATGTGTTATTGTTATGCATGATTCATATGTAATTTTAACCATCTTACTTGCCCTATGTAATCGCAATAGATACTTGTGCATTAAACCGTTATGTTGTCAAATTTATAGGGTCTCAATATAATTGGTGTCTATTCAGCTTCTATCTCTTTTGTGGATGTCTGGTAGTATGGTATTCCTACAATGAAAGTTGGTGTTTATCAGTTTCGTGTTATCTGATTAGTGTCATCACCATTGCATGCTAAGGTTAAGAACAAAAAGGCTATTGAATGAAGTACTTAATGAAGTTAGAATCCCATGTTTGTGTCATATATAATTCAACTCTCTTTAATCTTTTTAGTCAATGTTCTCTAGTATAATTCTCAATAGTTAATTGTAGTATAATCAAAATCCAAATTTTTATTCATCTTAGCATTGAATAATAGCCATATCATTGTTGCATGAGTGCATAAATCACATAGTTAACCTAAACCAGTCTCTGTGGGAACGAATCTGATTTACATCTTATACTACTTGCGAACTCGTATACTTGCGTGAATTTTAACGCGTGTTTAGCGACTAATAAGTTTTTGGCCCCACTGTCAGGGATACGTTTTTAACTTTTAGTTTATGTGTTTATCATCAGTGATCGTTAAAGTTCATTGACTCAGACATTGTTACTTACCTACTATTTTCTTTGTCGTGTTTCAGGTACTCTAGCGAGCGTGTATGCATACACGTTCGCGGGCTCGTAAGAGAAATCTGGATCAAGCCGAGGAAGAAGTTTTAGTGATTCGAAGGGAAGTTTTGGAGGACGAAGAGAAAGTCGACGAACCAGCTTTAGTAGTGATGGGAGATCAAGCAGAAAATCCTAAGGCTCTGATGGACTATTCTCATCCTAAGATCAATAATATTCAGTCGAGCATCATCAGACCAGCCATCTCGGCTAACACTTTTGAGATCAAGTCGAGCACGATTCAGATGATACAGAACTCAGTTCAGTTTGGGGGTTCTCCTACAAAAGACCCCAATATGCACATCAGGGATTTCATCGATATCTGCGACACTTTTAAGGTCAATGGGGTGACTGAAGATGCTATCAAGTTACGACTCTTCCCATTCTCTCTGAGGGATAAAGCAAAGTGCTGGTTACATTCTCTACCACCAAAGTCTATCACCAAATGGGAGGTTCTTGCTCAAAAGTTTCTCACTAAATTATTTCCTATGGCGAAGACTGCTGCAATCAGGAATGCTCTTACTCAGTTTACTTAGCAAACTGGAGAATCTCTGTATGAGGCTTGAGATCAATATAAGGAGATGCTAAGGAAGTGCCCACACCATGGCATTCCTGATTGGATGATTATAAACTCTTTCTAAAATGGTTTGGGCGCTCAGTCTAGACCTTTGCTCGATGCAGCGTCTGGTGGAGCCATATGAGTCAAAAGCTATAATGAAGCTTATGAGTTGATTGAGCTCATGGAAGCTAATGAATACCAGAATCCTACGCAAAGAATGTTACAAGGCAAGGTAGTAGGAATTCTGGAAGTGGATACAGCTACGGCTATAGCTGTTCAACTTCAAGCTTTGACGATGAAAGTGGACTCTTTGGCGAATTATGGAGTTAATCAAATCACTAATGTTTGTGAGCTTTGTGCGCGGGCGCATGAAACTGAGTAGTGCGCTATTTCTAGCGAATCAACTCAAGTTGTGAGTAACTTTCAGAGATCACAGCAACAAGCTCCAGCCACTTATCATCCAAATAACTGCAATCATCCTAACTTCAGCTAGATTAATAATCAAAATGTGGTGCAACAATCTTATCAGCCATACATAGCCAAGCAGTATAACCTTCCTGTTTTCAGCAACCGCAATATTCCCCTAGGAAACAACTTCAACTTCAACAGCTACCGCAAGATAATGAAAAATATGAACTGGAGGAGTTGAGGCTCATGTGCAAGAGCCAAGCTGTGTCTATCAAGACCTTGGAGAATCAGATTGGGCAAATTGCTAATACATTACTGAATCGTCAACCTGGCACACTCCCAAGCGATACTAAAGTGCCAGGCAAGAAGGAAGCTAAGGAGCATGTTAAGGCAATTACATTGAGGTCTGGTAGGGTTGCGAATCCTGAAAAAGCTAAGACTCCAGAATCTGAAGTTGAGGTTGAAGAAGAAGAAGTGTAGAAGGAAGCAAAAGTGGAACCAAGGAAGACTACTATTGAGCACACTCCTCCTGATGGTAATACAGGGGAGAAACAGATCTATCCTCCACCTCCTTTTCCTAAGAGGCTGCAGAAGAAAAAGCTGGATAAGCAGTTTGAGAAGTTTCTAGAGGTGTTTAAGAAACTTCACATCAACATACCTTTCGCTGAAGCTCTTGAACAAATGCCTAGTTACGTGAAGTTCATGAAAGGTATTCTCTCTAGGAAGGTGAAGCTTGATGACTTAGAGACCGTTGCTCTCACGGAGGAATGCAGTGCTGTGCTGCAACAGAAGTTGCCTCCGAAGCTTAAATATCCTGGAAGCTACACTATTCCATGCATCATTGGGAAGACCTTTCTTGGCTACTGGTCGAACCTTAATAGATGTGCAGAAAGGTGAGCTCACCATGCGAGTGATGGATCATGATGTAACTTTTAATGTGTTCAATGCCATGAAATTCCCTACAGAAAATGAGGAGTGCTTAAAAGTTGAGTTGGTTGATTCTGTGGTTACTTTAGAATTTGATCAATTGCTAAGGTCTGATGCCTTAAAGAAAGCCTTGTTGGGGAATTCCGATAGTGAAGATGATGAAGGGGATGAGCAGTTGTAATTTCTGAATGTTTCTCCCTGGAAGAGAAAGATTGATATGCCTTTTGAATCTCTGGGAATAGAGGAGTTGAACAAAGCTCCTAAGCGCCTCAAGCCTTCTATTGAGGAAGCTCCAACTCTTGAGCTTAAGCCTTTACCTGAATATTTGAGGTATGCGTTTTTAGGTGATTCATCTACTTTGCCTGTCATTATTGCATATGACCTTTCAGGTAGTGACGAGGAGAAGATTTTGAAAATTCTTAGAGAATTCAAATCGGAAATTGGTTGGACTATAGCAGATATCAAGGGAATCAGCCCTTCGTATTGCATGCACAAAATTATGCTAGAGGAAGGAAGCAAGCCTACTGTTGAGCAACAGAGAAGACTAAATCCAATCATGAAGGAAGTCGTGAAGAAGGAAATTCTTAAGTAGCTGGATGCAGGGATCATCTATCCTATTTCTGACAGTTCATGGGTGAGCCCAGATCAGTGTGTGTGTAATAACCCCAATTTTTGGAAATTTTTGAAACCCTTATGAATAGTGATTTTGTAGATTATGCTGAATGAGAAAACTTTTCATGCCACACTATGTAGGGGTTCTTTTATGGATATTCTGAGATTTTATTGGTACTCTATGTGATATATAAGTGTATGTAAAGATCGTCAGAATCCAAATCCGAACACTTTGATTTTTCCCGGAAATCCACTAGATACGGAAAGAATTTAGTATAGGGTAATAGGATAAGAAGGATTTAAATTAAAGGATTTTATTAGAGGATCATAAAAAGGAATATAATGTATTGAGAAAGGTTAAGGGAACCTAAGTAATAAGATCCCGGGTATGATCCCTCAAACGATAAACGAAAACGAAAGTTAAGCGAACCGTATAACAGATTAGCGGTCATTAGCCAAGTAATTAGAAGCTAATCAAAGAGATTAGAGGGGATGATGTCATCCAACCAATGAGAAGAGGACAAAGGAGGGACGGTGACATCACATGATGACAAAAGCATGACATAAGGGAAGGAATTGTTGGATGATTGTGAGCCACACAAAAGTTACCATGGTAAAAAGGTAAGAAATCAAAACAAAACAAATCAAAAGAAACCAACCAAGCCAAAACATTTCATTTTCATCAAAAAACACAAAACACCTCCATTTTCAAGAAGAGCTCTCGGCTTTTCTTCTTTTTCAAAGAGGACAATTCCAAAATTCAAGATCCAAGCCTTGTTAATTAGTGAGGTAATTATCTAAGACTCCTTATGCATAGTTATGGATATCCTATAAGTTTGAGCTCCTAAATCATTCACAATCTCTTCCTAAAAATCATGGAAGAAGATGGTGAATAGTGTTTTTCAAGAACTAAAATTTTTGTTCTTGAAGTTTTGTTTAGTTTAAGCTTGGATAAGGACTTTAAGGGTGATTCCAAGCCATTCTCTTGATTCTCCACTCTCCAAGGAAGGTATAAACTCCAAACCCTAGCTTTAGTTTTGAGTAATTAGGAATGAATATGATTGATATAGTATATGTGAAGCATGATGCTTGTTTGTTTAAAGTTTGGTTGAGTTTGTGGAGATTAGTTGGTTTTGTGGTGTTTTTAGAGTTGTAAATCTTGATAATTAGTTAAAGAACTTAAGTAAAGCTTTTAGTTCATGTGGGGAATTAGTATAAATTGTTAATGTTGAGTTGTTGGGGCTGTTATGATGTAGTATGGATGGAGTTTTGATTTTGTTGTGATTGTGGATTGATTGTGGGTTGAATTGGAGTGTTTTAAATTTGGGTAATCGCGTAAACATAGTCACCGTAATGTCCGATTTACTTTAGGCTGTTTTTGTTCTTAAAATTAGGACCCGGTAACTCACTGCTAGGTTTTGACCATTGCCATGATTAGATAGTTCATGTCACGAGCTTCGTTTTGATATGTAGTTCGTTTGATTCCGATGTACGGTTTAGGAGAAACGGCCGTTTTAAGTAACGACGTTTCGCGAACGAATCATTACCCCTCGCCTTACTTTGAAACATAGGTTAAAGACCTAAAAGGGCTAATTGGAGTGTGAAACAATTATGTTAAGTGGATTAGGCAGTTGGTAAGGTACTCGCGAAAGAATCGCCTCAAAACTCTTAATGGTTAATTTATTAAAAATGGTGGAGCCGAGGGTACTCGAGCAACTTAAGTAAATCGTTAAGCGCGAAAGCGAACATTACGACTCTAAATGGTTAAAGTCTAGTTTCTTAAGCGACCGGGGTTTAATTCCGACTTATGTTGTTGTTCATAGGTTATTGGACCCACTCTAAGCTTAAGTCTATCCGGGAGCACTCAGGCAAGTTTTCTACCCGTATAACTGTTGTTGTGATGTATATGTGTATATGCATGATCTTGCGATAAATGCATATTTGTTATTAGCAAATTCTTGCGATATATTGTAGCATGTGATATTGTATATATGCATGTCTGTTTCGTAATCTGGTTATCTATCTGTTGATTTCAATGCTTATAGTTGCATAATACCTATGCTAGAGATAAGCAGTAGATGCGTATACCCTTAGTATAGGGGACCCAAAGGTGAACATATTTCTAAACCGGGAGTCGATGTTCCCGAGTATAATATGTATATATTTATATATATATGGTTATAGTTTTTAAAACTATTAATCGAATAAGGTTTATTCGATAACTTTAACTTTATTTTATTTAATGAATATTATTTGAATATTCATTCGTGGACTTATGACTCTGTTTATTCTATTTAATGATTATTATTTGAATATTCATTTGAGGATGTATGACTCCGTTTATTTTATTTAATGAATATTATTTATAATATTCATTCGAGGTATTATGACTCTGCTTATTATTTAATAATATTCTTTATTTTATTAAAGAATAATGTTTCGATAATCAAACTTATTTTCAATTATTCAAATAAAGATAGTACTTTTGTATAAGTATATCTTTGGTTATTTAATATTCATTTCAAGTATGAGTTTTAAAACTTCTACTTCGATTATTTTTATAAGGATTATCTTTATGAGAATATTATTTAAATAATAATATTCAGATATTTCTAATATATCAGACTGATTTATTTTAATAAATCAGCAGTACTCCAAACATTCTTAAAAATGTTTTTGAGTCTTCAAAATGATTTTTAAAGTTAGAGTGGACCCCAAAACTCATTTTTATATTTAAGATCTTCCTTTCAAAGGGGATTTAAATACTCGCTCAAAACCTGGGGGATCCAGCTCTGTGGTGTATTTTACATTCGCAACGTGGTTGCTATTTTGAGAAAACAATTTGATTACTTGCCCAACTTTCGGGAAGTAAGTCCCTCTAATTGAGTCGGCATAAGCGACAGGCCGGGGTACGGTCTATCAAAGTGTAAGTGGCTGAGTGGCAGTACATCAACGCGTAAGAGGCCGGGTGGCGGTCCAGCACAATGTCCTTATGTGGCCAGGGTGATGACCGGTGGGGGATTCATCCATCTACTAGTATAAAAGGTTACTTATTGGTATCTTTGCCTGATCAGCAAGATATCAGGTTTATGCCAAAATTCTTTTCTTTCCAAATTCATTGGATATTGCAACTCTGTTTATAATTTTCATAACAGAGGTTTTCAAGGAGTGTATGAAATGTATATATATATATAGGTGTATATATATATATATATCGGGACTTAATGAAGTATCTCGTAACTTCATTATTTATAATGATGTTCAAAGATTGAATCTATTCAAATCTTGTCTTGTAGTCTCATCTATGTGATGAACTTTTGAAACTAATTATAACCTGAACGGTGGCAGTTCAAGTAGTATTCGGAAAAGATATAAGTATATTGGAGTATCTTGTAACTTCATCTTTTAAACTTATATCTAGTAAATGATTATCTTGTGCATGTCAAAGATTTTCAGAAAAACGTTGAGACAAGGTTAGATATATGAGATCACCTTGCAATGATAGTTTTATACAGTTATAAACTAGAACTCTGTGTATATTATGCATGGAAGAGGACTTCCAAGATTTTGAAAAGTATATATGTACATATACTGAATATTTTGCGACTTCATCGCATTAAGATATCAAACTTGGTCCATTTCTTTTGACCATGACTTTGATGAGTACTATGAGAAGGCTCATATATTGTTAATCATTATACATATTATTTTGGTGGGCTTGCCGCTCACCCTTGCTTTCTTCTTTCATCACACAACAAAAGATAGAAAAGATGAACATGACCAAGCTCCCAATTCGCGAGCGGATAGGAAACGTTCCGCAGTTTCCTATAGGCGTTGATGTCGCTGTAGCTGAGGTAGGAACTACCAATAGGCTAGGCTTCAACTTTTGATGTACCAGATTTATGTATATTTATGAATTGTAATAATGGAAAAGAAATGTAAATTTATTCAGAAAACCTTTTAAGGTGTATTGGCAGATAATTGTGGAATAAAATGACTTGTGATTATTTTTGGATATTCATCTCTGAGACTATAACATGTGGTGTGTGTGTTTATTGTGGGGTCACAGTACGGAGTAGTTGATTATTTATTAAGATTGGGTGTTATTAAGGGAAATGGAAGTCGTGACAACACAGATCCCCGACCCCCGATTTGGGGGTGTTACAGAAGTGGTATCAGAGCTAAGCATTATAAACCTCAGAGATGATGTGACGTTAAGATAATAAGTTCATTAAGATAATAAGAACTCTTGCCAAGTTCATAGTCGGGCTACCTAACGTAGTACTGACAGTTAAAACCCTTATGGGAACCCTTATAAATATCGTGATAGAAGCGTAGTTCATTATCGTATATGGTAGCGGGACTCCGAACCCTGAGGTTGAGGAGCAACAACGCGATGATGTTTTATTACTTATTGGAGAACAAATTATGGATCCGATAGAGCGTCCTAACGCGGGATCAGATGATGTTCATATTGAGGATGTAGCGGTTGAGGATGTTGTCCTAGAAGGGATAGTTGCTGAGGAGGATCCCATGGAGGATCCTGGCAAGAATGAATAAAGGACCACTGAGGAATTGATGACCATGGTTAGGGCAACTCCCAGAGGTAGGATTGGCCGGTCACTACCGGAGGTTCGTTCAAGTTTGTAAAGATAGTAGCCCTTTTAACGCGGCTTACTCGTAAGACTGAGAAGTTCGAATGGACAGAGAAATGCGAGAACAGCTTTCAAGAACTGAAGCAAAGGTTGGTGACGGCTCCTATGTTGGCGTTGCCAGATAGAAAAGGAGATTTTGTGATTTGTAGTGACGCTTCGCATAAGGAATTAGGGTGCTTCTTATACAGCACAACAAGGTAATCGCATACGCGTCAAGACAATTAAGGGAATATAAAAATTCGATATCCCCACCCATGAGCTTGGGCTCGTGGCAATAGTTTTGCCCTAAAGATTGGAGGCACTACTTGTATGGAGAGAAGTGCGAGATTTACCTAAGCCATAAGTGCTCTAGTGCATTTTCACGCAAAAAGAGCTCAACATGCGCCAGAGGAGGTGGTTAGAGCTAATCAAGGATTACGATTAAGAGAATCTTTATCATCCAGGGAAAGCCAAAATGGTGGCTACTGCCCTTAGTATAAAGGAGAGACTCAAAGATGATAATGTCTTTGGGGAGAGTTTATAAGAGATTTTGAGAAAATGGAAATAGAAGTGAAGGTAACCGGAGCCGGTACCGAAAAGTTGTTTGAGATTGTAATACAGTCCGAATTATCGGAAAAGAACATATTGTGCCAGAAAAAGTGATGAAGGAAGGCAAAGAGCCAACAATTAGATAAAAGATTAATACCGAGAAAGATGATAAGGGAATAATGAGGTATTCCTACAGAATTTGGGTTCCAAATGTTCAAGAGCTTAAAGATGAGATCTTAGATGAAAGCTAGTTTGAGGAATAAGATTTAGAGCAAACCCTGAACCTGATAGTCAGGGAGGTCGCCATCAAGAGAGAAGGAACCCATAACATAATGAAGTGGAAAATGAGGATTTAAAATATGTAGGATGACCCCGATTATGGGGAGGAGGAGGGAATGTTCAGACTAAGGAAACAGAAAGTCGAGTAAAGAAAGGAGATCCGAGACGGTACTCCTATACGGCAATTCATGGACCTGTCTAAAAAAGAACTTAGACTATTATCCCCAACCACCACCTTGAGGAAACAATGCGGTAGGAAATTCTTTCATGACCTTTAAATCGCTAAGCTCTCAGAGTTCCAAGGAACAGGTTGACCCAGTCGAAGCAAAAGCCTGGCTAAAGGAAATATAGGAATCATTTGAAATTCTAAATGATTGACGAATCACAAAAGACTGTTTTGTCACTTACCCTCCTAAGAGAGAGGCCACCCGCTGGTGAAAGGCCAAGGAAGGCACGGAGCAAGAGATTATAATAAACTGATTTAAGTTCAGTCAATTGTTTTCAGGAAAGTACTTCCCAACGTTATGGAGATAGTGTAAAAGCTTTAGAGCCAAAACAAAGGTAGACGAGTATGGTGAATTATGAATCTAAGTTGTAAAAGTTATCAAGATTCGTTCTGAAGACACGAATCCAGAATGACGGGATGTTTGAAATCAATGCTTATGTTGTGTTGGTTCATGAAATAATGAAAAGAGAAAGGAAAATAAAAAGAAACTGAAGTGGAAAGGAATATAAAGGCAATAGAGTTTGAGGTATGGTAAGGGAGTTGGGGATGAGGAAACCCTAAAGACTCGTAGCAATAGAAATAGAAAAGTATGCATTTGTCAGGATGAGGGTGATTCACCATGAGTTAAAATTGATGGTTGAGGACATAAGAGATACATATATTTTATCCCCTGTAAGTTGGGAGGATTCGAGGAAACCTTGAGATAATTCGAAGGATAAATAATGAGACGCGGATAGACTGAGGAGGCAAGGAAGTAAGAAATTAGGAAAATTGGATGAAGGAAGTGACCTTCAAGAATGTGAAGTGTAAGATCGGTGGCTCGATACCCAGAAAGGGATACGCCAGGTATGAAAGATATCCCAACATTGAGATGACTATTGAGATAAACAACAAAAGGAAATAAGGAATTATTAAGAAGAAGTTCACGTTGAACACGACCAATATCTTCCAGAACATCCTTGTTATCGTTACCAAATTAGGCAAGAAAAGCGGATAACCGTTGTTATCTTTTGGAGGCCATATTGATTGACCTCATTTTGAATACAGATGTTATTGTGAAATTAGGCATATACTATCGAGGTGTGAATGATTGAATAAGGCACCCTTATCAGGGATATATGACTTGATTTATCCATGGAATGATGCATGTACCTTTTTAAGGGTGGAATTAAGGATAGAACATCGGTAACTTAAAATGAATCTTAGGGGAATGCATAAAGGTTGGCATTTCACCCTTAATAGGGATAGTATGAGTTTTGACAGTATGAATTGGAAAGGATTAAGGTAATAACAACCTTTAAGGATCAGTGGAGAAATTTTTCAGAAGTATATAGACAATGATTCTGGTATTAATAAATGGTATCGTGATATGCCCTGTATCTAGGGAATGCAGGAGGAACGATTCAAGGATAACCTTAGAGGTTTTACAAGGAGAAAGGTAATATTCAAAGTTCTCAAGAATAGAAATTTTGATGAAGGAAATATGACGTAATTATAATAATGCCAGGTGGGCACGTATGAACCATAAGAAAATATAGATCGACCCAATGAGGGTCGAGATTGGTGACAACGAGAAGTACCGAAGATAAGAGACGTCCAAAGTATGATCGAGAGTCAGTCGTGACAATGTTCACATTCAAAGACCGAGGAAATAAATTATGGGAAAATTATGATATATTTTTTTTCTCACCAAAGCTTAAGGAAGAGCATTTTTACACAAGCAGTATTTTGAAATGGGGTAGAAAATTTAGTTGAAGGTGGTTAAAATGACATTGATTATAAGGAACTATTACTATTAGGAAAGGCCAATGAGGTGGCCGACACTTTGAGTGTAAGAGAGGAATTATAGGCGCTCGTGCCAGAAGAATACAGTGATGATGGTTGAAGCCATGAAGGTTGTATTATGGTTTGGAAGATTGACATTCCTTCTGATGACTGTGCAATACCCAACCGTAATAGTAGTTTGGTAAAGGTTTAATTCGTGTAATCGCCATGAGCGGGCTATCTATCTTAGAAGGTACTATCTTGAGATAAGCCAGGACCATGTTACGAAATGACTAAATGAACCCTTGAGATGCATGTCTCCTAATAAAGATATATGGTTAATAATGGTATTAACCTGCTATCGTTGTTTTCATTGAAACTCTTCTGCAATTTTATCTACTTCATGTCATGAATGTACGTCAGGATCAGGAGTGCTCTTCATGAATCATGAATGGTGATTATGTTACCTCCTTAGAAGAATTTGATACGACAGGTATGGACTCCGTATGGTTAGCTATTAAGATTTCATAGAAAATGAATGACTACAGTAGGTCAGTGGTGGACCATAGTAATGCAACAATGATTCTGCGAGTAATGAGCTGATTACAACCGTGAGAGTTGTATTGGAATGGATGTTGAGATTGAGTACCCCTAATGGGGTCGTGTTGATATATAAGTTATCACTGATAGACTACTAGTGGAGTATTTACATATTATATATTTATTCCCTCTTATGAATAGAGAGTCGTATTACTATACGAGGAAGGTTGCGGTGCAATCATAGAATTCTAGTAACGATGATGTGTAGAATGAGATCCCAGATTCGATTTTTGATGTCGAGGGAGTTTCAAAGGTGATTGTGTATAAGCTCGAGCAAGAGCATGGGTCCATAGAATGATGGACAGAATATCAAAAATATTTAGGCATGTGAAATACGATGTTATAATACCTGATGTTAATATATATATACGTATATGTTTTGTTCTCATATGATAAACCTCTATAGTTCAGAGGTAGATTTCAAGCCAGATATTTTGTGGCAGTATATATTTTAATATATATACAATTCTCTTCAATTCGTTCTTTCTCTCCTTTTCATTTCATGTAAGCTGAGAAGAACAACCCTTCCAGAAGGGGAGGTATTGCCGAATGACTATCTATCTGTGTGATAGAAGCCTAGTAGGATACCATCTATTGTTTAAATTGCTTGTCAAGTACTAAAGGCTGGCCACCTTCTGTACTAACTATGCGATATAACAAGTGTTCATAATCATAGTGATCTCTCAACAAATTCCTTTACTTCTATATGATGGATCAAGCTTTCGAAGATAGAAGCAGCTGAAAAAGGAGTAGTAAAGTTGTGGTGGTATTCGGAATGGAAACACATTCATGATACTAAGGTTGACGAGGTTATTAAAAGGTTATAGAACGCTAACGAGCAAAAGTATAACCAGTATAATATTAGGAACAGAAGGTAGTAGCGATTACGAACTGGAAAAGAATGGGTATTGAGAAGCAAAAGCTCTAATGCTAAAAGCTATAATGAGAGTCTGTGCAATAGACTTGAAAGAAATTGGAATGATCACTTAACACGGATTGAGTTTTCTTACGACAATAGATCATATGTCATTATCGAGTTGTCGCCTTATGAGATTCTTGAGGGAAGACAATGACGATCTCCCTTATGTTAGGATGAAGTTGTAGAGCGCAAGATGCTCGGACCCGCAGTAGTCCAAAGGACCAAGGATATAATAGATCGAATCAGAGGACGGCTGGTAGTAGCCCAAGATGGACATAAGAAGTATGTTGATTTGACACGAAAGGACAAAGAATAGGAAGTAGGGGACCTAGTATTTTTAAAGGTATCCCCTTGGAAACCCTTGGAAAGGATTGATGAGGTTCGGAAAGAAAGGAAAGCTAAGTCCACAATTTGTCGGACCCTTGGATATACTAAAACATATTGGGAAGTTAGCATACGAGCTAGCCCTACCCCCGAACCTGTAGCAAGTTCATAACGTGTTCCACGTATCAATGTTAAGGAAGTGTAATTCGGATGCCAGATAAATAGGGGCATATGAGCGCATAGACATGCAACCCGACGTAACCTATATGGAGCAACCAGGAAGGGTTATAGACTGAAAAGGAACAAGTGCTTAGGAGAAAGGCTATCAAACTAGTCAGAGTTTGATGGTAGAACCATAATGTGGGAAAATTTACTCGAGAGTTAGAAAGTGCAATGCTAAGAGAGTATCCCTATTCATTTTCTATCTGATTCCGGGACGGAATCCTTTTAAGGAGGGGAGACTGTAATAACCCCAATTTTTGGAAATTTTTGAAACCTTTATGAATAGTGATTTTGCAGATTATGCTGAATGAGAAAACTTTTCATGCCACACTATGTAGGGGTTCTTTTATGGATATTCTGAGATTTTATTTGTACTCTATGTGATATATAAGTGTATGTTAAGATCGTCAGAATCCAAATCCGAACACTTTGATTTTTCCCGGAAATCCACTAGATACGGAAAGAATTGAGTATAAGGTAACATGATAAGAAGGATTTAAATTAAAGGATTTTATTAGAGGATCATAAAAAGGAATATAATGTATTGAGAAAGGTTAAGGGAACCTAAGTAATAAGATCCCGGGTATGATCCCTCAAACGATAAACGAAAACGAAAGTTAAGCGAATCGTATAACAGATCAGCGGTCATTAGCCAAGTAATTAGAAGCTAATCAAAGAGATTAGAGGGGATGATGTCATCCAACCAATAAGAAGAGGACAAAGGAGGGAGGGTGACATCACATGATGACAAAAGCATGATATAAGGGAAGGAATTGTTGGATGATTGTGAGCCACACAAAAGTTACCATGGTAAAAAGGTAAGAATTCAAAACAAAACAAATCAAAAGAAACCAACCAAGCCAAAACATTTCATTTTCATCAAAAAACACAAAACACCTCCATTTTCAAGAAGAGCTCTCGGCTTTTCTTCTTTTTCAAAGAGGACAATTCCAAAATTCAAGATCCAAGCCTTGTTAATTAGTGAGGTAATTATCTAAGACTCCTTATGCATAGTTATGGATATCCTATAAGTTTGAGCTCCTAAATCATTCACAATCTCTTCCTAAAAATCATGGAAGAAGATGGTGAATAGTGTTTTTCAAGAACTAAAATTTTTGTTCTTGAAGTTTTGTTTAGTTTAAGCTTGGATAAGGACTTTAAGGGTGATTCCAAGCCATTCTCTTGATTCTCCACTCTCCAAGGAAGGTATAAACTCCAAACCCTAGCTTTAGTTTTGAGTAATTAGGAATGAATATGATTGATATAGTATATGTGAAGCATGATGCTTGTTTGTTTAAAGTTTGGTTGAGTTTGTGGAGATTAGTTGGTTTTATGGTGTTTTTGGAGTTGTAAATCTTGATAATTAGTTAAAGAACTTAAGTAAAGCTTTTAGTTCATGTGGGGAATTAGTATAAATTGTTAATGTTGAGTTGTTGGGGCTGTTATGATGTAGTATGGATGGAGTTTTGATTTGGTTGTGATTGTGGATTGATTGTGGGTTGAATTGGAGTGTTTTAAATTTGGGTAATCGCGTAAACATAGTTGTCGTAATGTCCGATTTACTTTAGGCTGTTTTTGTTCTTAACATTAGGACCCGGGAACTCTGCTAGGTTTTGGCCATTGCCATGATTAGATAGTTCATGTTACGAGCTTCTTTTTGATATGTAGTTCGTTTGATTCCGATATACGGTTTAGGAGAAACGGCCGTTTTAAGTAACGACATTTCGCGAACGAATCATTACCACTCGCCTTACTTTGAAACATAGGTCAAAGACCTAAAAGGGCTAATTGGAGTATGAAATAATTATGTTAAGTGGATTAGGCAGTTGGTAAGGTACTCGCGAAAGAATCGCCTTAAAACTCTTAATGGTTAATTTATTAAAAATGGTGGAGCCGAGGGTACTCGAGCGACTTAAGTAAATCGTTAAGCGCGAAAGCGAACGTTAGGACTCTAAATGGTTAAAGTCTAGTTTCTTAAGCGACCGGGATTTAATTCTGACTTATGTTGTTGTTCATAGGTTATTGGACCCACTCTAAGCTTAAGTCTATCCGGGAGCACTCAGGCAAGTTTTCTACCCGTATAACTGTTGTTGTGATGTATATGTGTATATGCATGATCTTGCGATAAATGCGTATTTGTTATTAGCAAATTCTTGCGATATATTGTAGCATGTGATATGGTATATATGCATGTCTGTTTCCTAATCTGGTTATCTATCTGTTGATTTCAATGCTTATAGTTGCATAATACCTATGCTAGAGATAAGCAGTAGATGCGTATACCCTTAGTATAGGGGACCCAAAGGTGAACATATTTCTAAACCGGGAGTCGATGTTCCCGAGTATAATATGTATATATTTATATATATATATATATGGTTATAGTTTTCAAGACTATTAATCGAATAAGGTTTATTCGATAACTTTAACTTTATTTTATTTAATGAATATTATTTGAATATTCATTCGTTGACTTATGACTCTGTTTATTCTATTTAATGATTATTATATGAATATTCATTTGAGGATGTATGACTCCGTTTATTTTATTTAATGAATATTATTAATAATATTCATTCGAGGTATTATGACTCTGCTTATTATTTAATAATATTCTTTATTTTATTAAAGAATAATGTTTCGATAATCAAACTTATTTTCGATTATTCAAATAAAGATAGTACTTTTGTATAAGTATATCTTTGGTTATTTAATATTCATTTCAAGTATGAGTTTTAAAACTTCTACTTCGATTATTTTTATAAGGATTATCTTTATGAGAATATTATTTAAATAATAATATTCAGATATTTCTAATATATCGGACTGATTTATTTTAATAAATCGGTAGTACTCCAAACATTTTTATAAATGTTTTCGAGTCTTCAAAATGATTTTTAAAGTTAGAGTGGACCCCAAAACTCATTTTTATATTTAAGATCTTCCTTTCAAAGGGGATTTAAATACTCGCTCAAAACCTGGGGGATCCAGCTCTGTGGTGTATTTTACATTCGCAACGTGGTTGCTGTTTTGAGAAAACAATTTGATTGCTTGCCCAACATTCGGGAAGTAAGTCCCTCTAATTGAGTCGGCATAAGCGACAGGCCGGGGTACGGTCTATCAATGTGTAAGTGGCTGGGTGGCAGTCCATCAACGTGTAAGAGGCCGGGTGGCGGTCCAGCACAAGGTCCTTATGTGGCCAGGGTGATGACCGGTGGGGGATTCATCCATCTACTAGTAGAAAAGGTTACTTATTGGTATCTTTGCCTGATCAGCAAGATATCAGGTTTCTGCCAAAATTCTTTTCTTTCCAAATTCATTGGATATTGCAACTCTGTTTATAATTTTCATAACAGAGGTTTTCAAGGAGTGTATAAAATGTATATATATATAGGTGTATATATATATATCGGGACTTAATGAAGTATCTCGTAACTTCATTATTTATAATGATGTTCAAAGATTGAATCTATTCAAATCTTGTCTTGTAGTCTCATCTATGTGATGAACATTTGAAACTAATTATAACTTGAACGGTGGTAGTTCAAGTAGTATTCGGAAAAGATATAAGTATATTGGAGTATCTTGTAGCTTCATCTTTTAAACTTATATCTAGTAAATGATTATCTTGTGCATGTCAAAGATTTTCAGAAAAACGTTGAGACAAGGTTAGATATATGAGATCACCTTGCAACAATAGTTTTATACAGTTGTAAAGTGGAACTCTGTGTATATTATGCATGGAAGAGGACTTCCAAGATTTTGAAAAGTATATATGTATATATACTGAATATTTTGCGACTTCATCGCATTAAGATATCAAACTTGGTCCATTTCTTTTGACCAAGACTTTCATGAGTACTATGAGAAGGCTCATATATTGTTAATCATTATACATATTATTTTGGTGGGCTTGCTGCTCACCCTTGCTTTCTTCTTTCATCACACAACAAAAGATAGAAAAGATGAACAGGACCAAGCTCCCAATTCGCGAGCGGATAGGAAATGTTCTGCAGTTTCCTATAGGCGTTGATGTCGCTGTAGCTGAGGTAGGAACTACCAATAGGCTAGGCTTCAACTTTTGATGTACCAGATTTATGTATATTTATGAATTGTAATAATGGCAAAGAAATGTAAATTTATTCAGAAACCCTTTTAAGGTGTATTGGCAGATAATTGTGGAATAAAATGACTTGTGATTATTTTTGGATATTCATCTCTGAGACTATAACATGTGGTGTGTGTGTTTATTGTGGGGTCACAGTACAGAGTAGTTGATTATTTTTTAAGATTGGGTGTTATTAAGGGAAATGGAACTCGTGACAACCCGGATCCCCGACCCCGGATTTGGGGGTGTTACAGTGTGCCAAAGAAAGGAGGTATCTTTGTGGTCGCTAATGAGAAGAATGAGATTATTCCTACACGAACAATCACATGGTGGAGAGTTTGCATGGATTACAGGAAGCTGAACAAAGCCACAAGAAAAGATCATTTCCCTCTGCCGTATATTGATCAGATGCTTGACAGATTGGCTGGGCATGAGTACTACTGTCTTCTGGATGGTTATTCTGGCTATAATCAAATCCGTATTATTCCAGAAGATCAGGAGAAGACTATTTTCACTTGTCCATTTGATACTTTCGCCTTTCAAAAAGTTTCTTTTGGGTTATGTGGAGCACCGGCCACATTTCAGAGATGCATGATGGCTATCTTTTCTGATATAATTGGTCAGAATGTGGAGGTGTTCATGGATGATTTCTTTGTGTTTGGTGATTCATTTGATGAATGCTTGCAGAATCTAGGCGACGTTCTCAAGAGGTGTGTTGAGACCAATTTGGTTCTCAATTGGGAGAAATGTCACTTTACGGTGCGACAGGGCATTATTCTTGGGCACAAGGTCTCTAGTAAGGGTCTTGAGATGGACAAAGCCAAAGTGGGAGTCATCGAATATCTTCCCCCACCAATTTTTGTTAAGGGAGTTCGCAGTTTTCTTGGTCATGCGGACTTCTACAGGCGGTTCATCAAGGACTTCTCAAAAATTTCTAAACCTTTGTGCAATCTTCTGGAGAAGGATGTATTGTTTAAGTTTGATGAAGACTGCGTAGCTGCTTTTGAGTTCTTAAAAAAGAGTTTAATCACGGCACCTGTTATAACTGCACCCGATTGGAGTGAACCTTTTGAAATGATGTGCGATGCAAGTGACTATGCAGTTGGAGCAGTTCTTGGGCAAAGAAAGAACAACATATTTTATGTAGTCTACTATGCTAGTAAGACTCTTAATGGTGCTCAACTGAATTATACTACTACGGAGAAATAACTTTTGGCTATCATCTACGGTTTCGAGAAATTTTGATCTTATCTGCTTGGGACAAAGGTGACAATTTTCACTGATCACGCTGACATTCGATATCTCGTCTCGAGGAAGGACTTGAAGCCTAGATTCATTCGATGGGTTCTTTTACTCCAGGAATTTGAGTAGGAGATCAAGGACAGAAAAGGGACTGAAAATCAAGTCGTTGATCATCTCTCGCGTTTAGAGTATCCAATTGCTACTTCACAAGATAAGTCGTTAATAAATGAGTCATTTCCCATTGAGCAGCTATTTGGAGTGTAAGAGGAAGAACCGTGGTTTGCAGACATTGTGAACTACCTTGTGAGTAATATCCTGCCTCTTGACTTATTATATGCTCAAAGGCAGAAGTTTCTGCATGAAGTGAAGTGGTATATGTGGGATGAGCCGTGTAATATCCGGGATATATCATGTAATTATTTTTGCTATTAAATAATTATTATGTGCGTTCAGTATCTATTCTGTGAGTTAATTGTTAAGTGTTATCTGTACTTGGATATTCAAAAATAATATTAATTGAGTATTTTAATTTTTATATGTCTAAAATAAAATATAGATAATTGTCATATCTTCCTAATTATTTTTATGATGATTTATGAATTTATAAGAATCATATGAAATTCATAAAATCTTTTTCCGGGTATTTAAAATCTATTTTATAAAAACGGGAACCAACCTACGTCACCCGTTGTTACGTTTTTGGAACCCGAAACTCTTCCGAGAACTCCTTCCTAACCTAATTTTGATATTCCGAGCATATTCCATGTTTCGACTTTTTCGATCCGGCGTACGGTCTGTTCTGCGCGGGTCCCGGCGCAATATTTTCGATACAATATTCGTTTCGGTAAATCAATAAAACCCGTATTTTCGATAAACGGGAGCTTTTTATTAAACTATCCCAATTATCACTTCGTAGTACGTGTAACCAGGCGCTGAGACCAAGACCGCAGTACAAATTGTACTGGTTTGGATAATTATCCCGAAAACTGATACCGTTTGGATCAGTTTTTATAAATAAATGTACCATTTTATATCCGGAATGATCTAACAGGATACTAATTTTCCGTAATTATAAATAGGCTTTTACCGTATTTTATTTCATATCAAAATCATTTGCAGGTAGTTAATTTTATAATTTTCAGAGAAAAACCCTAATTACATAAACTGTTCTAAGAATCAAACAACAAAACGAAGGCGTTACCGATCTCTGTATTCAAAGTTTGAGTAACCAAAACGAAGGATTTGAAGTGTTCTACCAGATTCTGAGCTTCGTTTTACTACAGAAATCAAGGTTTATTTTCTATAATTTTATTTATTTACGAATTAAATTTATTAAAAATATGAATTTTTGTTCGGATGATTGTTTGTATGATTTGATGATTGCATGTTGTAGAGCTTGTTTTCCTGATGATTTTGGTATATTATACGTCTGATTTGGAGTTCAATAACATGTTCAAATTTGAGTTTGATTTTCGAATTTTAAAATTAGGGTTTATAACCCGTATGAATGTTCTTAATTGAAATTTGGGGGTTTCTTATTCTGGAATAGATTGATGTTATGATATAGTGGATTGTGTTCTTTGTGAAATTTGCAATCTAGTCGTACAAGTTTCATGAATCAACGATGTCTGTAGAGAAGGGAGTTGTGTTTTGAAGTTTACGTCGAACCCGCCGGAAACCGGCGAGTTTCTTGATCAAATTCCGGCCAACTCAGGGATGATTAGAATGATTTGTTGGTATGGTTGAGTTCCTGGTAAAATATAGATGTGATCTGGAGGTGTTGGAGGGGTGAGGACGCCGAGAACGTGTTCTCCGGCCACCCCTGTGTTTTCCGGCGACGGGATGTAAAATTTGCAGTTTGGTCCCTGGACTTTTGGGAACGATACAGTTAGGTCCCTGAAGTTTCCAGACTTTGCAAATTTAGGATTCTTGTTTTAAAAATGTTTAAAAATCATATTTCCTATTTATTTTTATTATAAAAATTCATTTTTAATTTCTGAAAATTCTAAAAATTAGTATTTTAATTCCGGAAATTATTTTTAATTCAAAAATAAATCTGAATTAATTAGTTAATTAATTTCATTTAATTTTTAATTGATTAATTGGTTAATTAATTCAAAAATTAATTGATTAATTGATTTAATTAATTATTAATTGATTTTAGTTAATTATTTAATTAGATTTAATTATTTAAAAATGATTTAAAAATTCCGAAAAATAGTTTCGAGCTTTAAAATATTATTCTAAATTATTTCCAAGGCTCGATAATTAGTATAAAATTGTTTCGGAGCCAGAATTGGCCAACCGAACCCTGTTTATTAACCTGAAATTGATCCGACCCGTTTTAATTCTGAAAAATGTTTTAAAAATCATTTTAAATACCAGAAAGCCTATTTATGACCCGAGACTTCTTAATAAATGATATATCATTGATTACGTGATGTATTATGTGCTATATGTAACTTGTTGATTGACTATCGGTCTATATATTCAGTGTTTACTTGATTATTGCATAACTTTCAATCCGTTAATCGGATTTGGGTAAAACGAAGGGTAGATAGAAGTATGTGTTGAATAGAACTCTGTGAGTCGATTATTGATAGATGCTTATGATATGTGAGCAGAAGAGGCAAGGCGTAGGAAAGGGAAACAGGTAGTTGAGGAGTAAGACGATTGTGATTGGAAGCGAGTGCAGTGTAGTAAGCTAATATCAGGCAAGTGTTCTGAACTTTCTCGAGATATTGTAGTACTTGATAGTCTTGTTGATATTGCAAGTGCTTTGAAGCACTGAAACCCAAATCCTGATTCCAGTTATTGTTCTTGAGCCATGAACCTTATTCTTTCTAGACCATTGATTGTTGTATACCCAAACACGAACCCCAAGTATACGATACTACTCCACAAATACATGCAAACAAAATCCCAAACACTGAACTGAATTACTTGTATATTCAACCATTGCATCCTATGCTTTGAAAGCCCAAATCTTTGAAACCCTGAAATGTTGATTCCTTTGTTATCCAATTCTTTCATTACCCAGCATCCAAGCTTTTAAATTACCTTATTGATCCTTACAAGGATTGAAACCCTTTCATTGTTAAACACTCATTGTTGTTAATGATTCTGGTTATTGTTTATTATTGCTTATTCTGTTAATATGTTAGAATTGGATTGTTTTTTTTTATAAAATTATGGACCAGATTCGTGGTCAGACCATATAATGGTCAAGTTAGGCCAATGTGTGCCTTGGATCCAGTAGTTAGAGCAATGTTGTGTGCTTTGCTCGGGGTTAGTGCGTGACTGATCAGCAGCCTAACCTTGGTTTTTAAATTAAAAGTATAATATCCAATTCTAAATCATAATCTATTGTTCACTTGTTACCTTAATCATGTTCACCTGATGATCATTATTCTCAGTTTTGTCATTATGACTTGCTGAGCTAGTTAGCTCATTTGTGCGATGTTGTTTATATTCTTTCCAGTTAAAAAGGAACCAGTTGATAACGAGGATCCCTAGTCCAGCGCGAGAGCTAGGGGTTCAGGTTGAGGAAGCTGAGCTATTAGGCTTCTTTTGGGATAATTTAAGTTTGTAAAAGTTGTAATAAAGTTTAATACTCAGTTTGAGTTTGAATGATTGGGATTTGAACGGTTTGTAATATATTAGTGTGTTTGGCTTGTGTGCATACTTTAACCTATTGCGGTGTGTGGTAGTTGGTAAATAGGGTCACTGCATATATTATTATTATCTTTATTATTGTTATAAGCAGGTTATGAATAAGGTGTGAGTGTGGACCCCAAACTTCTGACCCGGGTTTGGAGGGCGCCACAGGTTTGATATCAGAGCTATAGGTTATAAGTCACTGACACAAGCCTAGATTAACGGGAATGGGTAGAGGGTTAGGATTAGAAGTAGGAAATAGAAAGATAGAACGTCGAGAGGTTGAGTGCTTCGGTATATCAGGTATTAGTGTAATTCGCGTTATGGTTCGAGATTCTCATATTACGATATGATTTCAGATAGCAGCGATGGCCGACTCTTTTATTCCTGTATCAGCTGATCACTCAGAGCCTTCAGTTGGAGTGCCGTCTTCGGATCCACGTCATGTTGTTCCACCAGTGTTGGCTATACTACCTCCACCTGTGTTGCAGCCCATACCACTGCAGGCTATTCCACCCCCAGGCATGAGGCCACCTGTCAGAGGACCCCCACCTGCTGATTCAGGCTTTACTAGTCATTCAGTCACAGGAGTACCTTTCCAGTTCTCTTCCTATCCTGTCCCATATCATCAGTTTGAGGCTTGCCTTATGGAGCCAGCGATTCCTACAGAGTCAGATCCAGGAGTTATTGCATATCATGCGTACCAGAGAGATGGGGAGTAGTGAGAGGCGACTTAGGGAGAGGCTCCAGGTGTTTCGTAGAGCAGCTGCTGTGAGGATTGCTGAGGCTACACATGAGGACATCACTCATGATTTCCTAGTAGAGTGGGCTAAGTGGGTTCTAGAGGAGCTTGAGGAGATTGGAGGTCCAGACTTGCCATGAGCCAGAGATTTAGAGATGGAGATGCTGAGCAGTGTTGTTATGGTTATGTAGTATGTACAGTAGTGTGTAGTGTGTATCAGTAGACTTTTGAGTTGTATTTATAGACTAGCTATGCTGACTAGTGAGTAGGATGTTGTACCCTTTTTGCTTTACTTCCGAAGCATCTTTACGCTTGTACTACCTAAAACTTTTGATCTATATATATATATATCAGTACCTTTTTCCTTTCCAGCACTGTTATTTACTTTATTGCACATGTTTTACCTTACCTTATTTATTGCACCAGTTATACCCTTGTGATACCATGTACCCTGTTTTCCATAACTGTTTATATTCTGTAAAGAAGGATGCAATTTATTTAGTTACAACTGCATTCAAAAAGAGATATTTCTGTTTTGCAAAACTGTCCTTTTATGCAAAAGATTGATTCAAAAGCTAAATAAGTTGATTGATTCTTTACAGAAAATGCCTCCCAGAAGAAATACCCGCACCAATACCCAGAATGAAGAAACCAACAACAACAACAACAACCAAGATGATACAAATCCAAATGTGAACCCAGGACCCATGGACCCAGCAATAGCCCAGATTCTTCAAATCTTGGCCCAACAAACAGTTCACCTGGCACAATAACAACAAAGACAGACCAACCCACAGGTAACTTTTAAAACTTTTCAGGCAGTAAACCCACCAGAATTCAAGGGTTCCTTAGAGCCAATTGAAGCAAATATTTGGTTAAAGGAAATAGAGAAGGCATTTGCCTTAGTAAAAGTAAAGGAAGAACAAAAGGTTGAGTTTGCAAGTTACTATCTGAAGAATGAGGCCACCTATTGGTGGGAAATGGTGAAGACATTGGAAGGTACAGATGTTATTACTTGGGAAAGGTTTAAGGAATTGTTTTTAGAAAAGTATTTTCCTCAGTTTGTTCAGGATCAAATGGAGCTGAAGTTTCTAGAATTAAAGCATGGGAACATGTTAGTAACAGATTATGAGGGTAAGTTTGAGGAATTGTCAAGGTATGTACCATCGTATGTGGATACTGACAGGAAGAAGGCTAAAGATTTCAGCAAGGTTTGAAACCATGGATCAGAGGGAAGGTAGCCATTTTTGAATTGGATACCTATGCAGGAGTAGTACAGAAGGCTATGATCGCAGAGACAGAGAGTGAGATGTTCCAGAAGGAAAAGGAAAGCAAGAAAAGGAAAGTTGAGGGAAGTGAGGGTCAGCCACAAACAGGGAAGTTTCCAAATTTTAAGAAGGGTAAGTTTCAGCCAGGGAGAAATTTTAATTTCAGGAGACAGAATGCAGGAGACGGAGGCCAGAGCAACCGTCCAGTTAATACAAATCAGCCAAATCAGTTGAGACTAACTTTTCCGGATTATCAAGTATGTGGGAAGAAGCATGGAGGAGTTTGTATTAAGTTGAATGTGGTATATTTCAAATACAACCAAAAAGGGCACTATTTAAGGGAGTGCCGAAATCAGCCAGCAAGAGAGCCAGTAAATAAAGATCAGCCTATCCGGAATCCAGCAGTAAAGGTTCCAGCCATTGGATTTACGTGCTTTAAATGTGGAAAGCCAGGACATATGGCCAGGGATTGCAAGACACCGGCCCCAGCCAGTAATGCATTGAGGATTATGGGATCTACCCCAACAGTGAATGAGACTCCAAGGGACAGAGTTTTTGATATGTCTGTAAAGGATGCTATCCAGGATACGGATGTCATGGCAGGTACGCTTAATGTAAATTCTTTATGTGCCAAAGTATTAATAGATTCGGGAGCAACTCGATCGTTTGTTTCACAAGATTTTGTTAGTAAGTTAAATTGTCCAGTTGAGTGTTTAAATGAAATAATGACTGTGGAATTAGCAAATCAAGAACGTGTATCTGTTAACCAAGTTTGTGGGAATTGTGAGATTGAGATCTCTGGTAGTAAATTTTGTGTAGATTTGATACCATTTAAGTTAGGAGAATTTGATGTTATATTAGGGATGGATTGGTTATCTAAGCATGATGCCCAGATAGATTGTCGAAATAAGAAAGTAATGGTGAAAATGCAGACGAAAGGATAGTAACGTTCAAAGGTCAGAAACAAGTAAAGAAGTTCTTAACGATGATTCAAGCCAAGAAGTTATTACGGAAAGGATGCGAGCATTTCGTAGCATATGTGATCGACAGAAGTCAAGAACCAGCAAAATTTGAAGATATTCCAGTTGTGAATGAATTTCCAGACGTATTTCCCGATGAATTACCAGGACTTCCTCCAGATAGAGAAATTGAATTTGCGATCGACTTAGCACCGGGAACAGAACCAGTATCCAAGGCCCCGTACAGAATGGCGCCTGTTGAGATGAAAGAGCTAGCGAAACAATTGCAGGAATTGTTAGAGAAAGGAGTAATCAGACCCAGTATATCCCCGTGGGGAGCCCCGGTATTATTTCTCAAGAAGAAAGATGGAAGCATGAGACTGTGCATCGAGTATAGGGAGCTCAACAAGCTGACAATCAAGAACAAATATCCGTTACCCAGAATCGATGATCTGTTCGACCAGTTGAAGGGAGCCAAGTACTTCTCCAAAATTGATTTAAGATCGGGATATCATCAACTAAAGATCAAGCCAGAAGATATACCAAAGACAGCTTTCAAAAACAAGGTATGGACATTACGAGTTTTTAGTGATGTCTTTTGGATTGACCAATGCCCCGGCAGCGTTTATGGACCTGATGAACAGAATTTTGAAGGAGTATTTGGATAAGTTTGTTATTGTGTTTATAGACGATATTTTAATCTATTCAAAGACGGAAGAGGATCATGTGGAACATGTGAGAACGGCTTTGGAGATTTTAAGAAAAAAAGAAATTATACGCTAAATTCTCGAAGTGTGAGTTTTGGCTACAGGAAGTTCAGTTCTTAGGACACATAGTCAGTAACGAAGGGATCAAAGTGGACCCGGCAAAGATCGAGGCAATTACGAATTGGGAGAGACCGAGAACACCCACTGAGGTAAGAAGTTTCTTGGGATTGGCGGGATATTATCGACGATTCATTCAGAATTTCTCAAGGATTGCAACACCATTGACAAAGCTTACACGAAAGAATGAAAAGTTTATATGGAACGACAAGTGCGAAAAAAGTTTTCAGGAGTTGAAGCGGAGATTAATCACGGCACCTGTTTTATCACTTCCAGACGATCAAGGGAATTTCGTAATTTATAGCGCTGCTTCTCACAATGGACTAGGATGTGTTTTAATACAGCACGAAAAGGTGATTGCGTATGCGTCAAGGAAATTGAAACCACACGAACAAAAGTATCCTACTCATGATTTGGAGCTAGCAGCCATAGTTTTCGCTTTGAAGATTTGGAGACGTTATTTGTATGGAGAAAAGTGCGAGATTTCACGGATCACAAAAGCTTAAAGTACATATTCACACGAAGGAACTTAATATGAGGCAAAGGAGATGGTTAAAGTTGATCAAAGACTATGATTGCTCGATTAATTAGGCATCCGGTAAAGCGAACGTGGTAGCAGACGCACTGAGTCGGAAGGAAAGGTTGAATGTGTAATCAGTTACCGAAGATATATATAAGGAATTTCAGAAATTGGAATTGGAGATTAAAGTTTGCAAGCCTGAGGAAGCGAAAGTATACAGTATGACTTTCCAACCGGAATTATTTGAGAAAATAAAGAAATGTCAGGAAGATGTAATGGATCAAGATATAAATCATTTGGTAGGTGAAGAGTTATGCACGCAAAAGGATGATCAAGGTATTCTGAGGTTTTCATCTAGAATTTGGATTCCACCAGTGACGGAGCTGAAAAATGAAATTTTACAAGAGGCACATAGTTCAGATATTCCCTCCATCCAGGGAGTACCAAAATGTACAGAGATTTAAAGAAGAATTATTGGTGGCCGGATATGAAGAGGGAAATTGCGGAATGGGTTTAACCGATGTTATACATGTCAGAGAGTTAAAGCAGAGCATCAAAGACCAAGTGGATTGTTACAGCCATTGGAGATTCCAGAGTGGAAGTGGGAACATATTGCCATGGATTTTATAGTTGGATTACCAGGACAAGGGCTAATCATGATGCCATTTGGGTTATAGTGGATAGACTTACCAAGTCAGCTCATTTTCTACCTATAAATGAAAGATTTTCGCTCGACAAGTTAGTCCATATGTACTTGAAGGAAATCGGAGTTCGTCATGGAGTTCTAGTGACTATGTATCTTATCGAGATCCAAGGTTTAATTCAAGATTTCGGAAGAGTTTTCAAGAATGTTTGGGAACAAGACTGAATATGAGTACGGCCTATCACTCCCAGATGGATGGCCAAAGTGAAAAGAACGATCCAGACAATCGAGAACATGTTACGTGTTTGTGCTATTGATTTCAAAGGAAGTTGGGACGAACATTACCTCTGGTAGAGTTTGCTTACAACAACAGTTATCATGCCAGCATTGGGATGCCACCCTATGAAGCCCTTTATGGACACAAATGTAGATCTCCAATATTTTGAGACGAAGTAGGAGAACGCAAGATACTTGGACCTGAACTGGTACAGCAGAAAAAGGAAATTGTTGAAATTATCCAGAAAAGATTGATAGCCGCACAAGATCGTCAGAGGAAATACGCAGACCAGTGAAGGAAAGACATGGAATTTGAAGAAGGAAGCTTTGTATTATTGAAAGTATCACCATGGAAAGGACTAACGAGGTTTGGAAAGAAAGGGAAGCTAAGCTCAAGATATGTCAGACCTTTTGAGATCTAAAGCACGTTGGCAAAGTAGCTTACAAGTTGGCGTTACCACCGCACATGGAGCACATTCACAATGTTTTTCACGTATCGATGCTCAAGAAATATAATCCAGACTCCAGTCATGTAATAGAATATGAGCCAATAGAGCTTCAGGCAGATTTGTCATATGTAGAGATTCCGATAGAGATTCTAGAGGAGAGAGAGAAGTATTGAGAATAAAGTGGTAAAGCTAATAAGTGTATTGTGGAAAAACCCAAAGGTTGAAGAGTCAACCTGGGAGTTAGAAAGTGATATGAGAGAAATGTACCCTCACTTGTTTTCTTAGGAGATTCTGAGGACAGAATCCTTTTAAGGGGGGGAAGGATGTAATATTCGGGATATATCATGTAATTATTTTTGCTATTAAATAATTATTATGTGTGTTCAGTATCTATTCTGTGATTTAATTGTTAAGTGTTATCTGTACTTGGATATTCAAAAATAATATTAATTGAGTATTTTAATTTTTATATGTGATAGGGATAAATAAATTATGATTGTATAATTAAATACTGCATTAATTGTACAATCTGTGAGCTGCTAGGCCCAATAAAAAGATATATGAAACTCAGACCAGAAAGGTTAAGCCTGATGGACCAGATCAGGCCTGATGGAATAAAAAAGGCCCAAAAGCCCTAATTATTAATTAATTTCGTAATTAATTAATAAGGGAAAAATCAGCTATTGAGAAGAGTCCCGATAAGGATATAAATCCTTATAGATTAGCCTCAAGGGGACCTAAAAGGATAAGGAATCAGCTTCCTACTTCCTAGGACTCCTAAGTCTATCCTAATTCAGAGGCTTGTCCACCAAGTCTCCTATACCAAGTCCAATTCAAGGACTCCCACATCTATATAAGGGGCCTCACCCCACAAATCAGAACTACGTTTTTGACTTGATCCTTGGCAATCAGCAAGGTACGTAGGCATCTTGTTAAGGCAGATTGAGTCACGAAACACAAGAGCAGTCAAATCGAGCCTCAAAGCTCACGTTCCTTAGTATTAAATACAGCAATTATATATATTAGTTTTTAACCCATAACATTTGGCGCCGTCTGTGGGAAGACATACAACCATGGCGAGAACACGGAGAACAATTGGAGCTCTAGAGGAAGGAACACCATCAGAGACGACCCAGGTGATTTCATCAACCGTGGAGGTTCCTCCCCATTCAACTTATGCATCTACTCAGGGGGAAGCCCAGACAGGGGCAACTCAACCTCAGCCACAAGGGACAACTCCCCCGACTATTCAAGGTACGAATCCTCAAGTTCAACAAGTACATATACCTGTGAATTCTCGACCCTTCGGGTATGAATATTCAACTGTTGTTACTACTAACCCACCTTATGGGATGCCCCTTCACCCTGAGGTTGGAGGAAGCGGATATGCTGGACGAAGTGAAGCACGAGGGCGGTCGCCCCCCTATATACGAGGTTTGGATCCTATCCCTGAGGATCGGGAATTTTCTGGTCCATACACTGAGAGAGATTCCGAATCTTCGGATGATGAAGTGGCCCCGAGAAGGAGGCGTCCTGGAAAAGAGCCAATGGCCGATGGAAGGCAACGCCCCCAAAGCACCCCAGGGGCGAATCCCCAAGAAGTGCAGGAAAAGATCAGGGCTCATGAGGCTGAAATCCAAAGGCTGAGGCGTGACTTGGAGGCTCACCAAGCCACCAGAACCCACATACCTCCTAGGGGGAGAAATCCTCCTCCTATCATAGACCTGGATGGTCCGGTAAGAAGAAGGGCTGCTGTCCCAAGAACTGATCCAAGCAATCTCCTTCCCCTTGGAGATCCTGATGATCCAACTCCACCCTTCACAGAAGAGATAATGAATGCCCATATCTCAAGGAAATTCAAGATGCCCACTATCAAAGCCTATGATGGCACGGGAGACCCCGCTAATCATGTTAGGACATTCTCTAATGCACTGCTGCTGCAACCCGTGAACGATGCTATAAAATGTCGGGCCTTTCCTCAAACCCTGTCGGGTATGGCTCAAAGATGGTACAGTCGCCTACCCCCAAATTCTATTGGATCATTCAGAGAATTAAGTCAGGCTTTTATTAAGCAATTCATCAGTGGAAGAGTCCATGAGAAAAGTTTAGCATCTCTTATGAGTCTTGTGCAGGGAGCTAAGGAATCCTTAAGAGATTACCTGAATCGTTTTACAAAGGAGGCTTTAAAAGTCCCAGACCTTGATGATAAGGTAGCCATGATAGCACTGCAACAAGGAACTAGGGATGAGTTTTTCAAGATGTCTTTGGCCAAACGACCCCCTGAGAGCATGTTGCAACTCCAAGAGAGGGCAGGGAAGTATATCAAGGTTGAAGAAAGTATGAGGAAGACCGTAGTAAGTAATGAGCCCACTGGAGGCAAGAAACGAAAAACTGATTTGGAGTATATCGCTAAGGATAAATATCCTAGAACTGAACAAAACCCTGATTCAACCCCCAAGAAGGGAGGACCTGGGCAAAAGTTCACTGAATACGCTAAGCTGAATGCTCCCAGAAGTCAGATTTTGATGGAGATTGAGAAAGACAGAGATATTCGCTGGCCTAAGCCCTTGAAGGCTGATCCCGCCAAGCTAGATAAGGGCAAGTATTGCAGGTTTCACAAAGATGTTGGCCATGACACCGATGAGTGTAGACAGTTGAAAGATGAAATTGAGTTTTTGATTCGAAAAGGAAGATTGAACAAGTATACTGGAGATGGAGGAGACAGAAATAATAATGGAAAGAAGAACTTTGAAGATCGTAGGAGGGACCAAGATGATCAGGGGCGGAATCCCCAACCTAGAGGACCAGTTATAAACACCATTTATGGAGGGCCGAGACCTCGAGGGCCTGTGATAAACACGATCTTTGGAGGTCCAACTGCTGCTGGATTGTCCAAAAATTCCAGAAAGGCATATACTAGAGAGGTTATGCATATTGTTGGAGAAGCCCCGAAGAGGGCCAGGACAGAAGTAACATTGGCTTTTGATGATTCCGACCTAGAGGGTGTGAAGTTTCCCCATGACGACCCGCTGGTCATAACGCCGATAATAGGAAATAGCCCGGTTAAGAGGGTCCTTGTGGATAATGGTGCTTCTGTGGATATCTTGCTCCACGACACCTTTCTAAGGATGGGGTATAACGACTCCCAGTTGACACCAACCGACATGCCGATATACGGATTTGTTGGAGTAGAATGTCCTGTGGAAGGGATAATTAAATTGCCAACCACCATAGGTACGGAGCCAAGGCAAGCAACGCAGATGCTGGATTTCGTGGTAGTAAAGGCTAGTTCAACTTATAATGCTATCATGGGGAGAACAGGGATACATGCCTTCAAGGCAGTCCCCTCTTCCTATCATTCAGTCATGAAGTTTCCCACCCGAAACGGGATTGGAGAAGAGAGAGGAGATCAAAAAATGGCTAGAAGCTGTTATGTGGCCTCTTTGAGGGCAGATGGAGTCGGGGGGCAGGTTCTTCCTATTGAAGATATGGATGTTCGAGAAAATGATGAGAATAGAGGAAGGCCAGCAGAAGAATTGGTTTCGGTTCCTTTAGATCCCAAGAATCCTGAGAGGATGACTTTCATTGGAGCCACATTAGAGGAGCCCCTTAGAGGGAAGTTAGTGAAATTTTTGCAAGAAAATAGTGATGTGTTTGCATGGTCAGCAGCTGATATGCCAGGCATAGACCCGGAGTTAATTACTCACAAGTTAAACGTGGATCCAAGCCGGAAGACAGTGAAACAAAAGAAAAGAAATTTTGCCCCGGAAAGACAAGAGGCTATAAAGCAGGAAGTGGAAAAGCTCTTAGAGGCTGGTTTCATTGAGGAGATTCAATTTCCGGAGTGGTTAGCAAACCCTGTAATGGTGAAGAAGGCTAATGGAAAGTGGAGGATGTGTATAGACTTCACCGATCTGAATGATGCATGCCCCAAAGACTGTTTTCCGCTGCCTAGAATTGATACTTTGATTGATGCCACCGCTGAACATGAGATGCTGAGTTTCATGGATGGGTTTAGCGGATACAACCAGATCAAAATGCATAAGGATGACATTCCAAAGGTATCATTTATCACTGACTTTGGTGTTTATTGTTATCTTGTTATGGCGTTTGGTCTCAAGAATGCAGGAGCCACCTATCAAAGGTTGGTGAATAAAATTTTTAAGGATCTTATTGGGAAGACTATGGAAGTCTATGTTGATGACATGCTAGTCAAGAGTCTAGTAAAGACTGATCATATAACCCATTTGAGGGAAGCTTTTGAGGTCCTGAGGTACCACAAGATGATGTTGAATCCTACAAAGTGTGCTTTCGGAGTAGGATCTGGAAAATTCTTGGGATTGATGGTCTCAAAGAGGGGAATTGAGGCTAACCCCGATAAAATAAAGGCAATCCTGGACATGGAACCCCCAAAAACTGTCAAGGATGTTCAGAAACTCACAGGAAGGGTTGCTGCGCTAGGACGATTCATCTCCAAGTCAGGAGACAAGTGCTTGTCATTCTTCAAGTTATTAAAGAACATTAAAGACTTTGTATGGAGTGAGGAAAATCAGAAGGCATTTGAAGAGTTAAAGAAGTATATGGGCCAGGCCCCGTTGTTGGCCAAGCCAGTTCTGGGTGAAGTTTTATTCTTGTACTTGGCTGTTTCAGAAAGTGCCTTGAGCGCGGTGTTGGTTAAGGAGGAACTGAAAGTCCAGAAACCCGTATACTATGTCAGCAAAATTTTGCATGGTGCTGAGTTGAATTATTCAGCCATTGAGAAATTCGCTTTAGCCTTGGTAATGGCTTCAAGAAAGCTGCGTCCTTATTTTCAAGCTCACCAAATTGAAGTGCTAACAAATCAGCCACTGAGAAATATCATTCACAGTCCCAAGGCAAGTGGGAGACTGATTAAGTGGGCAATAGAGTTGGGAGAGTTCGATCTCAAGTATAAGCCACGTATGGCCATAAAAGCCCAGGCACTAGCTGACTTCGTGGTGGAATGTACCATACCCAACCAAGAAGTCGGGGGGCAGGAAGATACCATACCTCAAGACAAGGGAGTCGACAAGGAGAAAGAATATTGGGTTCTCTATTTTGATGGAGCATCAAAAATAAATTCCAGTGGAGCAGGGTTGGTTTTGCAAAGCCCTGATGGATTCTTAATTGAGTATGCCATGAAGCTAGACTTCCCAACCACAAACAATGAGGCAGAGTATGAAGCCCTGATTGCTGGCCTTGGTCTAGCTGGGACACTTAGAGTCAAAAACTTAAAGGTCCGTGGAGACTCGAAGTTGATCATATCCCAGGTAAAGGGAGAATTTGAAGCAAGGGATGATACGATGGCTAAGTATGTTCGCCTAGTAAGGGCTGTGATGACCCAATTTAATGAATGCCATGTTGAACACATTCCAAGGGAAGAAAATGCTAAAGCAGATGCGCTATCAAAGTTTGCTTCATCTGAGATTGAAGAAAGTTCAGGAAGTGTGTACTTTCGTGTTTTGAAGACACGAAGCATAGATGTTAAGCTTGTGGCTCCCGTAGGCTTGGGGACGTCATGGATTGATCCCATCAAGGCTCACATTCAGACCGGTTGGTTGCCAAGCGATGCAATTGAGGCACGGAAGTTAACTGTTCGAGCACTAAGGTACCCTTTGATAGATGGGATTCTATATAAAAGATCTTTCGTGGTTCCTTACTTGAGGTGTCTCAGGCCCGATGAGGCACGCTTAGCTCTTGAGGAAGTGCATGGAGGTATTTGTGGGCAACACTTGGGGGGCAGGGCCTTGGCTCATAAGATAACTCGTTTAGGCTTCTATTGGCCAGAAATGATGGCTGATGCCAAAGAATATGTAAAGAAGTGTGACCGCTGTCAGAAGCATGCACCAATTGTTAGACAACCCCCTGAGATGCTGACCTCTATCAACTCGCCTATTCCCTTTGCCATGTGGGGGATGGATATTCTAGGGCCTTTTCCTATGGCCACGGCACAAAGGAAATTTCTGATTGTAGCCATTGATTATTTCACCAAGTGGATCGAAGCCAAACCCTTGGCCAAAATCACTACTAAGCAGGTTGCACAATTCCTGTGGGAAAACATTATGTGCCGATATGGAATTCCCCGTATCCTTGTCACTGACAATGGAACACAATTCAACAATGAGGAATTCAAGAAGTATTGTGAAGAAAATGAAATTGAGTTACGATTCACCTCTGTGGCTCACCCGCAAGCCAATGGACAAGCAGAGGTAGCAAATCGGATAATCCTGGATGGACTAAAGAAGAGGATCGAGAAGTCAAGAAATAATTGGGTAGATGAGATACTTCCAATATTATGGGCCTACAGGACTACTTGTAGAGTCACGACAGATGCAACTCCTTTCATGTTGGCATATGGGGCGGAAGCAGTAGTTCCCGTGGAGATATCACATTCCTCTCCAAGGATTCAGGCTTTCGATGAGAAAGAAAATGAGGAAGGGCAGAGATTAGCCCTGGATTTAATTGATGAAGTGCGAGATAAAGCACATGCAAAGATAGTAGAATATTAGAAAAAAGCTTCATTCTACTACAACCTAAGGGTTAAAGAAAGGTTTTTTAAACAAGGCGATCTAATCTTGAGGAAGATAGAAGCATCTGGTGTAGGACAAAAAGGGAAGCTTGCCCCGAATTGGGAAGGGCCGTACAGAGTCAAGAGTGTTCAAGGTAGAGGAACCTACAAGCTAGAGACTATGGATGGTTTTGAAGTCCCGAGAACTTGGCATGCACAAAACCTGAAGGTTTACTATGTATAGGGAAGCCGGTTACGATTCTCACTCGTCAGGATGGCGAGTAGGTTGAAAAGCACCTTGAAGCTTTGCTTGCTTAGGATTTATATGTTTTAGTTTTATTACGAAGTTTATTAAGACTTGTGTAAGGGACGAATCCCAGACAATTTTATGAAATTCATGAGTTCTTCAAAGTATGTTTGTGGCCTAACAAATAAAAATCAAATGCATGGATGCAAGCATAAAAGGTGATAAATGAAATAGATCTGATAGATGTTACAAAAGTTTGATAAATAAAGTCTCGAAAATAAAAAAAAAACAAGCCACGCAGGGCTGAAAAAGCTCTAAGGAGCTGAAGTACCCTCGGCATCCATATCATCGTCCTCTCCACTCTCGCTGGATGTCTCTGTCGTCTCGGAGGAGGAGGAAGAGCTGTCGTCCTCAGCAGGTCTGGAAGAAGACTCGGGAGGAGGAAGGAGTGGATCCTGAGGAACATGGTCCGAGACAACTACTCGGGTACGAAACCTCTGTAGCAAAGCCTCGTCATCAGGGCAGAAATAGTCCGCCGGGTTAATATCAGGACAAGCCTCGTTCACGGTCCCAAGGGCCGTGTCCCAACCAGTCCTAAAAAACCCAGGAAAGACTGAATCATCCCTAATCCTCATGGATTGGGCAAACTCCTCCGAGTCCAGATAGTTGTCTATAGCTTTATCCTTCTCCGCCCGAAGTACCACCAGCTCGGCGTTAGACTCTCCGAGTTCTTCCTCCTTGCGCTTGAGCTTCTTCTCCAGGGTAGCGTACTTTTTCTGTTGCCTCCTGAGGGCATTATCGGCCTTATCAGAAGCCCGCTTCCATGATTCGGCTTGCCTCACAGCGCCTTGAAAATAGGCGTTAGACTGAAACAAAGCAATTAACAAAGTATAAGGCAAGAAAATGCTACAAGAACGAAAAATAAGTTCAAAAAAGAGAAGGCATACCGAAGCCAGAGACTGAGCTCCCATGAGCTTGATCCTCTCAAGATCAGGGGTGGCCACCACATCAGTAAAATCCTTGGGGGTCACGCTATGGTAAGACCAATCCCAAGCATGTTTCGTGGAACCAACTACGGTGTCCCCTCGGCGGAATCCCCAGAGAGGCTGAAAGGCGCCTGTGGCAGCAGCAGTAGGGGCAGCAGCAGTGATAGGAGTACCATGGCCTCCGGCTCCTTCAGTTGAGGCCTCCCCTATAGGCTCTTTGTGCTTCTTCAAAAAGATAGGCTCCGTGGCCTTTCCCCGGGTGTCTAGGCCTGCGAGCCGAGCTTTCTTCATCCTAGCTGTTTCCTCAACCAAAGGAACATTGTCCTCGTTAATCTCCTTAGCAGCTGAAACAAAGCAAAGGACAAAATAAGTGAAGTTAATAATGCATGAAATGAAGTAAAATTGAGAAGGGAAGAAAAATACCCTGTTGAGAAACAGAGGATAGTCCCACATGAATCAGGGAAAACTCCTCTAAGAGAGTCCAGCTGGTGGTCGTGCCATCATCCTGAGTAAGCCCATTATAAATAATAGTTTCTTCAGGAGTTAAGTGAATGGATTTGAGGCTACCATCACTGACCTTCCCAAAGGAAGATCGAAAAAGTGTGCCCCAGTCACCATTCTCCCAACGTAACCCGACGAAACTATTCCTCCAATTTTGATTATTATCAGGAATAGAGGCACTGTTAAAAATATGTTTGCTTTTGGGCCTTTGCTTGACATAGACCCAGCCGCAGATGCTGGAAGAACTATTGTAACACTGAAAGACTTTCCTAAAAACAGCTACAGAAAGAGGAAAGCCCTCCCTAAGACAGCAGACCATAAAACATAGAATGTTCCTCCAGGCGTTTGGAGGAAGCTGACACGGGTTGATTTGTAAATCAGCCAAAAGATGAGGAATAAAGGGGTGAAAAGGAAACCTAAGCCCAGCATTAAGGGCATCTGTGTAAATGAAGAGAGTATCGGGTCTCCAGTGGCAAGTACGATCACCACCAGAGACTGGAACTAATCTAAGGGGAGGAAGGACGTTATAACGAGCATTTAGTTTATTGAAATCTATGTTGTGCCAAGTATTACAATGATTAAAAGAATCGAGATGTGCAGTGGAGGGATATTCATCCCCCCTAGTGTTAATCATATCGATTAAAGACATATATGAAGAACGGATCTCGATATCCTTACCTCGTTTTGAAGCCGAGGCTATCTTGGCCGCCCTCTCAGAACTCTTGTCAGCCATTAGTAAAGCTAGGAAGGAGAGGTTGGAAAACTAAAGGAGGGGATTTGAGAGAGGAAAGGTTAGAAAGTTGGAGGAAGGATGAGGAGAAGTTGTAGAATGAGTAGAGAGGTGAAATGAGAGGTGTGGAGAAATCAAACTCTCACCCCACCTTTATATAGCCAAGGAAGGGGGATAATGGGCCTTAAAAAGCCCATTTGGGCCCAAAGCTTAGAAGGTTCTGGAACTATCCAAGAAGTTCCTGGAAAAACCAAGTGAAAAATTTTAATTTTTAAAAGATTCTAGAAGAATCCAGAAAAACCTTAGAAGAACCTGGAATTTGGGCTTAAAGATAAAGGCCCAGAACTAAGGCCCAGGTATAAAAGCCATGTTTGAGGCCCAAATACCTTTTTAAGAGGGGTGAAAGAAAAGCCCAGTTAAAAACAGAGGGCCCAAAGATTAGCCCAATAAAACTAGCCCAGAAAAGGGCCCATTTAGTTGAAAATCAAAGGCCCAAAAGGAAAAACCCAGATTTATTAGGGAATGGGCCCAGGATTAAAACCCACTAAAGGGTTGGCCCAAGAAAATCTAATCAGAAAAAGGGATGGCCCAAGATAGAGGCCCAGGAAAGTTAGAAATAAAAAGTTGGTACCCTTTACCCAATTTGATTAGGACTTGTTGGTACCCTTTACCCAATTCGATCAGGACTTGCCTTAAAATCCTAGTCGAATGAATTGAGGTAGAATTTCCTTCGACCAGGGCTGAAAAAAGGGGCTAATTCGGTCAAGAAAAAATTCTGACCAAAATTCTTGGTCGAAAATACCGGAATAATTCTTAACCCTGCTTCTTGACCCAGCTCAAACAGAAATCATAAGAATTCCTGATCGAAATGCTTAAGGTCGAATAGAATTCGATCAAGGCTCAAAACCAGGCTTAATTCGATCAGGATTTAGACCCGTTCGACCAAGAAATACGAAGGAATCCTGGCCGAACCAATCCTGCTCGAAATAGCCTCGACCAAGGCAAGAAAGGTGGTTAATTCGGTCAGAAACACAGGAATCCTGACCGAAAGGGACGAAAATTCCTAGTCGAAAATTTCTGCTCAAAAAAAAAATATATATTAAAAAACAAAGCAAAAATCCTGGTCGAAATTCGACCAGGAAGTGAGATCGAATGTATCCTCCTCGAATTCCCTTCGACCAAGGCACAACAAAGGCTAATTCGACCAGGATCCTGGTCGAATGGATTCCTGGTCGAAAATTGTATAAAAAAAAAAAAGAGAGAAAAGGAAGAAAAAGGGAAGAAAAAATCCTGGAAAATTACAAAAAATAAGGAAATTCCTTAAATAGTTTCTGAAGAATGTTAATGTTTTCAGAAATAAGGAATAAATCCAGAAATTAAGGAATAAATCCAGAAATTAAGGATAAATCCCAGAAATTAAGGGAAAATTCCAGAAATTAAGGATAAATCCCAAAAATTAAGGGATAAATCCCAAAAATTAAGGGAAAAATCCAGAAATTAAGGGGAAAATCCAGAAATTAAGGATAAATCCCAGAAATTAAGGGAAAAATCCAGAAATTAAGGATAAATCCCAGAAAAATAAGGAAAAATCCCAGAAAAATTAGGGAAAATCCCAGAAAAATTAGGGAAAAATCCCGGAAATAAGGGAAAAATTCCTGGAAATCAAAATAATTCCTAAATAAAAGGAAAAATTCGTTGTAAACGTGTAGGTCGCTCCACACTTTACGGAAAAACGAAACCCTGTAAGGGAACAAATAGACTTAACTTCTGCGAAACCTATTCAATGTTTCCCAAAAGTTGGGGGGCAAATGATAGGGATAAATAAATTATGATTGTATAATTAAATACTGCATTAATTGTATAATCTGTGAGCTGCTAGGCCCAATAAAAAGATATATGAAACTCAGACCAGAAAGGTTAAGCCTGATGGACCAGATCAGGCCTGATGGAATAAAAAAGGCCCAAAAGCCCTAATTATTAATTAATTTCGTAATTAATTAATAAGGGAAAAATCAGCTATTGAGAAGAGTCCCGATAAGGATATAAATCCTTATAGATTAGCCTCAAGGGGACCTAAAAGGATAAGGAATCAGCTTCCTACTTCCTAGGACTCCTAAGTATATCCTAATTCAGAGGCTTGTCCACCAAGTCTCCTATACCAAGTCCAATTCAAGGACTCCCACATCTATATAAGGGGCCTCACCCCACAAATCAGAACTACGTTTTTGACTTGATCCTTGGCAATCAGCAAGGTACGTAGGCATCTTGTTAAGGCAGATTGAGTCACGAAACACAAGAGCAGTCAAATCGAGCCTCAAAGCTCACGTTCCTTAGTATTAAATACAGCAATTATATATATTAGTTTTTAACCCATAACACCTATTTACTGTGATAATCAAAGTGCTATTGCTATGACAGGTAATCCAGTTCAACACTCTATGACAAAGCACATCAGCATCAGGTACCATTTCATCAGGGAACATGTAGATGAAGGTACAGTGGAATTGCATTTTGTTCCCACAGATCAACAAGTAGCAGATATCTTCACAAAACCACTGTGTGAAGCTACCTTTTCAAAATTGGTAAATGAACTTGGAATGATTTCAGGTTCTTTCTCTAAATCTGCTTAAACTTGTTCTATATTATCAGACTTTATGATCAGTATTTACAGAATTAATCTCTTTGTATATTCTGTGCATTAATTGATAAATGTCTTTAAGTACTGACTGTTGTCTGATATATGTTTCTAAACTCTGATAAGTGATATGTCTGTTTCAGTAACTATTCAATCCTATGAGGATAACTGTGCTAGATACTGATCTACTAGTCTTCAATAAACAAATGATCCCATGAAAGAAGTAATTATTTCTGTGGAAATCTTATGACACAAGCAAATTCTGATACTTGAGCTTAGTTTAGTTTACTTTATTCATCTTACTACTAAGTCCCAAATTAGAATAATGCTACTCATCTGTTTAAGTTCTGATTCTAGTAAAAGTGCTGAATGTACTAAGTGCTGATAAACCTCACTTATCAAAAGAAAAAGAAAAAGAATCAAAGAATAATATCAGGTACTCCTTTGAGATCTAGAGTAAAAATGTGAATGGGACGACCCAAGTGCATTGCTGGTATTAAGTAAATATGCATTAGAAAAGCAAAATATTTTTTCTTGGTGACTTTTCACACTCTATGATTACTGGAGAAATACTCTGATAATAGCATAAATTCTGATAAGCAGTCGTGACTCACTTACACTGAGAAGCCTCTGTAAAATAGAATTTCAAAAGATGCATAAAATTAGCACAAAAACAGTTGAGGTGGACTCATGCATGAACTCATTTATCAGTAGGTTTCAGAATAATGACAGCTCTTTAGCAAAATTTTAATTATGACTTATTTCTAAGATGTACTGAAGTAAATCAGACTTTACTCTTTGTCTGTTATTTAGCTTAATGCACACACACATCACTCCATATGAATGATGAAATTTCTGTGGTGGTCTATGTTATTTTAGATAAACAGTCATTGTGTCACTTTTGCACAAATTCTGAGGACAAGTTCTAGTTACACGTTCTGATGATTAAGTTCTGACGTTCATAACTGAGAACTTGGATGAGTATTTACTAAGATAGATATTCCTTGTTCGAGTTAAGACATTATGTTCTGATGACTGTTAAGTTCTGGTATAGGTCTAAGTTCTGATTTTTCAGTCTAACCCTTTACTTGACTTATCTGTGAGTAAAATTTGGTAACAGTCTCAGCTCAATTTCGAAATGTTGAAGTGGAAGATTAATAGTCTATGGTTAAAACATAATGGCACTCGTCCTTGAACAGTTCACTCTTGTTACATGTGCACATTCCTTTTCCAATGACTGTTATTCTTTTTCAAAGTCTAGGGAGACGAGGTAGAATTAATTCTACCTGTCAGCATTAAATATCTTTGCGTCTCTTGGCATTCTCTTGCCTATATAAACAACCACTTCACATCAGTCTTTCCATCACACACACTTATCCTCCTTCTTCTGTCAAAAACACAATGGTTCGATAAAACATGTTTTTGAACACACAAACCTTCACAATGGAGCTCAGTTGTGCCGAGTGGCAGCAGGAGTGGCATATAACAGCCATTCCTGAGGAGATCTGGGACTCTGTCCCACAGGAGGTGCTGGCTCACCTTCTATTCTTCGAGATGGATTACCATCACCATCTGGAGCGCCTAGAGGAGGAAAGGCGAGAAGCTATCCGTCAGCAAGAGCGAATCATTCGACTCGCTATCTTATTTGTCGAAGATAGGAAGAGGAAGATGACTTAATCTCGTCTTCTTCCTGTTCTTCTTCATCCTCAGCTTTGTCAGGCTTCTTAGCTAGGACTAAAGCTGTTGACGTTAGGATTAGAAGCTTAGGGAAAAATCTTGTACTGATGTAATTTCTATTTCATATATGTATTGACTTGATATATTAATGAAAACTATTTTTACTTCAAGATTTTTTCTCTGAGTTATTTTATCTGTGTTGTTAAATCCTGCTTGATATTCTGATGACCATTTAAATTTTGTCTTTATTTAAGTTCTGATTCTTTGTCAGCACTTATTCATCGAAATTATCTCGGTCATTTTTAACATGATTCATTTTCAGAATATTAATGTTGCAGTGAAAAATAATTCAATCAGTGCTAACGGTTTTAATTTTGAATTAAAACTGTGTCTCTTGATAACTGAAATGGTTTTTTTTCCTTGAAACAAGGCAACTGGGTAAGTAATCATTCCTGTTTTCTCGAGCCCAGTAACTATCCGTTATTACTGCATGTCTGACAGGTGTCCAACGGTAACATCTTTTTTCAGAGTATAAGAACAACAGAGAGAAGATTTCTTTAATCTTTTATTTTTTTATACTTTATCTCTCTTTTTACTTTTCCTCTCTTTCTCATTCTTTCTCACGTTGGTTTTTCATACAGACATTATCTCAAACACCTAACAGGCATACTTGAATTTCAATATTTTTTTCACATGGCACCAAAGGATTTAATCATTGATGGAGCAAAGTTTGTTCCAAACAACTATGCTGCAATTCTTGATCATGCTGAAGCTCCATCTGAATTGCATTTTGTGCAAGATCTTCTTGCACATAGTGAGGTTGGGTACGCCTTAACTCAGCCTGAATTATTTTCAAGTCAACAAGTTATGCGGTTCTGGAGGATCAGATTCCCTCTTCAGAACCTGTGGTAGATGAAGCTGAGAAGGCAACTTCTCAGAAGGATTCTGCAATTGGGGGTTCTAGGCTTCTCAAGAGGCTTAGACGTATGACGGTTCCTGAACTCCCAAGGAATCCAAATCAACAAGGAAGTACAAGAAACAGAGGGCACAGAGGCCAGTTTCAGATGATGAGGAGGAAGCAGCTAAGGAAGGGGATCAGGAATCTCTGATCTCACAAGACAAGGAATTTGCTCCAGTCACTTCTTCTCCATCAACTCCATCTCAGGAACCTGTATCTGACAAGGCTAATTCACCTTCTATGTCTCTTGTTGATCCAGGCACAAGTGCTGAAATTGATATTCAGAACTTGGTTGTGCCTGACATACTTTTCTTAGAAGCTCCAACAGCAAATAATCCTTCCACAACACCTGTTACTGATGCTGTTCAAACTCCTGAGTTATCACTAACACCTTCTCTGCATCAAGAAGCTGATGATCAGATTTTAGGTGAGCATCAGGATATGGCTGTTGATCAGAACTTAGTATCAGATCAGCAATTAGAGGATGTTGAAGCCTCCATTGCTACTCACACAGTTGTCTTATCAGAAGATACTGATTCTTTAAGTTCTGATGCTGCAAATGTTGGAGATACTGGTGAAGCTGCTACAACTGTAGATGCTGATGAAGCAGGTCCTTCAGGACATACTCCTCTACTGACTCTTCCTAAGTCTGAACTGCTAAAGGAGTTTGTTATCAGGGATGCACCAGTACCTTGGAGTGAAACTCCTGCAGGTCAGGAGTGGACTAAGGAATGGAACTCAGTTTCATGTGTTCCTAATGCTTTACATCTTGCTGAGCACTTGACTAAAGCTGATGAAATGTTACATTCTGATGATTTTAAAATCCAGCTTAGAGTCACTGCATTGAGTACTAAACATCTACAAGGTCTTCATTCTAACACTCATGCAGAGCTACACAAGATTCAGGAGAACTTTATTAAACAGGAACAAGTTTGGAAACTTGATAAGAAAAAGTTCTTCCAACCTACCATTGACAGGGTTGCTTATATTGAGAAAACTCAAGAGAAGCAACAAGCTCAGATTGATCAAATTCTGACAAATCAAGCTTCTCAGCAATCGCAACTCACTGAAATCCAGACCTCAGTGGAACTACTTATCTCTCTTTTATTACCTGCTGATGCCAAAAAGGGGGAGAAGGTAATTAAGTCCAAATGCAAAACCAACAAGTCACTGCAAGGAAAGGATGATGGAAAAGATGACCAAGGAAACTCTGGAATGGGTAGTGGTCATAGTCAAGGTAGAAGGTTTACATCAAGACAAGCTAGTCACAGAACAAGTTCTGATACTGGGAAAAGAATAAGTTCTGCTGCTGGTAAAAGGATAAGTTCTGATGAACTTCTAGATCTTGATGAGGAAATGTCAAGACAGTTATTTCTTCAAGAAAATCCAGGGATGGACTTGGAAAGTTTAAAGGAAGAAGAAGCCAGACTTAAATCAGAGAAAGTCACATCTAAATCTGAAGCTTCTGGTAAAAAGTTACTTCCAAAACCTAAAGGCATTGTGATCAAAGAAAGGATACATACTGAAGAAACTTTGGCTAGATCACAACCACAGATAGATCCAAGATCCAAGGGTAAAGAAAAGGTTGGTGAACCTATCAAACCTTATGTACCTCCTGAGGAAGAAGAAATTACTGGTGGAAAAGATAATCTTGCTCTGACTTCAAGAAAAGTTCTTAAAACAACCTCTGACATGGCTCAAGTTGTTCAGAGTCAAGAAATTGTAAGTTCTGATATTCAAAAGAAGCAAGTAACCTCTGACAGTGCTCAAGTTAACTTGATATCAGAAAATAAATCTAAAACACTCCTACCAGGATTCACTAAAGCAAAACAGACTCAATCTTTGAAGACTACTTCAAGTGGTTTTGAAGCAAGAGTAGTTACTGGAAAGGAAGCTAGAGATAAAACTGGATTGGGAAGTGCTGATGAAAGAAGAGTACACAACACTACCGATGATCCAACTTCCTTGAGTGAACCAGGTATTGGAGCAACTCCTGAGAGATTGAATCAACTAGAATCTGTACAGATGGTTTACCATACCTACTTGAAAGAATACATTATGTTGTATTTCATGACAGATGGTAGGGTTTATCATATAAGACCAAATGCTATTCCTTTGAAGTATTTTGAAGAATTGGAGCATGTACTTTTCTTACTTCAAGTGGATAACAGAATAACAGAGACTGCTGCAAACTACTTAAAAGAACAGATTCAGAGACAGAAAAGACTTTATTCTGTTAAGTCTGACAACAGATATGTTCCAAAGTACAGAGATCACAATGGTGATATTGTTGATATGAAGCCTAATACTGCACAGATCAGAACATATCTTGGTATTAAGGGGCTTGAATTCAATCTAGAGTCTAACAAAGCTTATGTCATAAGACTAGATCGGGAGTTGAGAAAAGCAAAGATTAATGATCTCAGAGCTGCAATATTTCAAACTGGTGAAGATACTGCAGAGCTTAAAGATGTCAAACGGAGAATGATTGATGAACTCAGATATGCTGAGAAATGTTTGTTGAAAAATTATCTCAGAACAACTCCTGACATCAGAGAGATCAGAAAATGATGAAGCCAAGTCGAAGATCTACAACTGCTTAAATTCTGACATTTGTACAGATTGAAGTTGTTATCAAAAGTTGAATTGGTAAAAGCTTTAAGGACTGTAAGTTGTAGTTATCTTGTCTATTTCTCATGCATTTGTACTTAATGTTTTTGACATCATCAAATATCTGTTAAACTTGTATATTTTGTTAATTTACAAGTTGGGGGAGATTGTTAGATATATTTGATAATGTCATGGCTAATATGTTTTATGTTTAGATTTCAGATCTTATTTGAACAGAACAAATCAGTACTTATACTGGAAGTCAGAACTTAAGGGATATCAGTACTTATGATTATCAGGAGATAAGCATCAGGAGATAGATATCAGAACTTAAGTGCTGAAGGATGATCAGATAAGGACAGTAGCTGATTAAAGTTAAGAAGATCAAGATAAACATAAGAAGAGATATGCATGAAGAAGGAATTCCGTGAAGAATGGAATACTTGGAATAGAAGATATCTGATTGATATATTTTAGGAAGCAGAATTATATTCCATATCAATTAGCGATTATCTTGTAACTGTGTAGTATATAAACACAGACATAGGGTTTACACTATAAGTGTTATCATTATCGAGAATATTATTTAATATAACCCTAGCAGCTCTCGTGATATTTTGTTCATCACTGAGAGATAACAGTTCCAGATTGTAACAGAGTTTATTGATTAAATAAAGTTTGTTTTCTGTTACATAAGTTCTTGAAGTTTGATTTGATTGAAATAAACACTGTATTCACCCCCTCTACAGTGAAAGTGTGACCTAACAGCATAAAACACAATTACACCTTTTATTCCAAAAGAACGAACCAACTATCTTGCATTTACAGATGCTAACCAAGCTCTTGATAGCTTCAAGAGCTTTGTGAAGTTTCTTTCTGAAACATACTTTACAGGTGCTCTAACTGCAAATCCAGTACTGTACTTGGATGTTCTTAGGGATTACTAGAACACAGTTGTGATAAGGACAATGGTGCATGAAAACCAAGCTATGTCCATGGTGGTTAACTGCTCCATTCAAGGCCAATATGTGGAGTTTTCTGAAGATGATGTCAATGTGGCTTTGGGCATCCCTACTAACAATCTGGTGGATGTTCCAACACAAGATGAGCTAGCTGAGTTCATGGACTTTATAAACTACCGAGATAGAATTAACTTAGCAAGCCTGAACAAGAAGTACTTAAGGAGGGAATTGTCTTTCCTTTTTGATTCAATTGTGAGGGCATTCACCTGTAGAAAGACAGGGTATCACAACATTTCAAGTGTTGTTCAGAAACTGGAGTTCTCCATGGCTCATAACAGACACCTCAATGTAGGACACTTGATAATGGAGGAGCTCAGCACCAGGCTCACTATGCCTTTGACATCAAGAGGTAAGGAAATCTTTCTTCCTAGATTCATAATGTCTGCTTTAAATCATAAAGTGCATGACATTCATATGCTTAATGGTATAGATATAACTAAAATAGGCAACTATAAATAAGTGTCCAAAGTTCTATTTGGCTCAATCATTAAAAAGAACAGGGTACCTGTAAGTCTTAGAATCACTTCATTTATGTTGGAGAGATTCAAGACTTACCCTATGCTTGACATGAGTTATCACAACTAGTTCAGTAATGGCTCCTGTACATGTGGAAGAATAAACACAGGAACACCAACATGGGCCTTCTTAAACTGAGACCCCTCTTTCTTTACCAATAGAAGCTAGGATACCAACCACTTCATCCTCTCAAAAGGGTGAAGTGAGTAAAAAGAAGAGAAAACAGGAAACCCTAACTATAGTTAATGAGAGTGGTGAGGATCAAATTTAAATAGAGTCCACCCTGATCAAGAAACCAAAGAAGGCAAAGAAAACTGAGTTGACCACTCAAGATACCTCTACATCCTCCCAAAAGGATGTAATTGCAAAAGAGGGCATAAAACAGACTCTAGGGGCATCCTCTCAACAGGGTGTCTCGATTGAAAAGAGCACTATCCCTAGTGCACCCTATAAGGAATCTGCACCAACACTTGAACACATTCAAGTGTATGAAAGAAGGAATAAGGATGGCACACACACACAGAGCACATCTTTTGAAGCTCCCTCATCTATTTAGGGGGGAGCTTCCAATACTCAGTTCTGAAATCTCAAATCTCATTTCTAAATTTTCTTCTTCATACAATAAGACACCTTAATCTAATTCTGAAGTGTTGCTAAAATCAAGTGACATGGTTCAAGAAACTATGCTCACCACCCAGGAACTACATTTAGTTGGTGAGAGGCTACACTCTAGGTAGACATTGATGACACCAACACAAACACAGGGGTTTCATCAGTTTTTACTGAAGACCCTGTGGTATTTACTCAAGCACCTTCATATGCTAAACAATCTTCACATATTGATAGATTTGAGGGTAGTACTCCTGAGGGGGAGCTATTTAAATCCTCTCCAATTCAAATGGATGTTCCTTGTGAAGGGATAACTCCCCTCAAAACCCTAACTGAAATTTCCTTAACAATTGAAGCTAAGAGTCTAATTGCCAGTAAGCTTGTTATAGGGGGGCAAGTTAGGCACATTCAAGTGCTAGCTTTTTGCAAGAAGAGCAAGGGTTTGAAGCCATAGTACATGACAGTAACCTGGTCAAATCCCATATGATTCAATTGGAGGTTCCCACAAGTGGTGAACAACACTTATAGCCACAATTCCAACTGTGAGTCAAACTGTGGCATCTGTTACAAGTAATGTTACTGAACATCAACCATCAACCTCAACCCAAACAGACATACCTTCTACATCAAACCCTTCTCAACAACCATCACAGCTTATCTCACACTGGCTTCAAGATGCTCAAACTCAACCATTACAATGAATGATCTATTGGTTGATCAACTTTCTGGCCTTGCCAACATCACACAACAGCTTCTTACCACAAACATGTCCAATCAGGACCATCAAACAATCATGTTGTCTTATAAAACAAATGTTAAAGAGCAGCACCAAAAGATTGTGAATGAAGCTGAGCATGATGGAAATGTAGATGCTTGGTTGGATAAGGACTTCAGCTTGAGCATGAATGAGGTCTTGACAAGATTTAGGGAAGAATATGCCACCATTTTGGGAAGCAATGCCCATGCCCTCACTCCACAGGAAGTATATGATGCTGCGACAAAAGTCTATAAAGCTCAATTTAATGCTTTTCATCTCATAAGTAAAGCTCTATAGCAGACTCTAGACAGCCATCAAGACCGAATAAGAAGGATGGTAAGGGAGAAACTGGATGAACTTGTACCTCACTCAAGTTCAGATCAAGAACAAGTTTCAGATATTTGTTGACCAAATGGCAAGGTTTGACATGACTAGCATGGAGCAGAGCATCAAGAATCTCAAACAATCATTTATAGCTTTGCATAACGTTTTCCTGAATCACATTACCAGTAATAATGACACAAGGGTCAAACTGGATCAACTTCATCAAGCTAGATATGAACCATGTACTCTGTTAATACAAGGGATCAAGGAGTCAGTTCAAACTACTTTTGGTGCTCCTATCTCTTCAAGTTCTCAATAACCTCCTTCTACATCAACAAATATCCAGATTCAATTTCTACAACAACAAGTTTTAACTCTCCAAGCCTCAAATGACTCACTCACAACTCAGGTTAATGCTCTCACTTCTCTATTGCAGAATCAACAGAATGACATCAGGACCCTGGTAGACTCCCACAAACATCTCCAAATGCAGAATTCAGTTTCTTTGGGAGCTATTATGGGTGCCTTGAATGTTCCTTTTCCTGCTCTTCATGAAGTTATGAGGCCAGAAATTCCAAATTCACTACTCCTGCCTGCCAACAAGACTAAGGGGGAGATAGAAGCTAGGATTAAACAGTCCAAGGAAGCTGGTAAATCTTCACAATCTCAAGAGACTGGAAAATCTACTACTCACTCTGGTCAAAGCTCTATGCAATTAAAACTCTATCAAAGTGTAAGTAAAGACAGGCTCCAGAAAGCTGTAGAAGGACCCTGTCAAGATAAGGAGTTCAATGAGCTACTGGAAGTTCCAAGAGTCTTCATGGCCAATAACTACATTACTTACAAGAGAGCTTTGGCCAACAACATCAATTTCTTAATAGTGGTAATAGTGAATGTTGATAACTTTTTGGAGAAAAGGATAGTAGCCAATGTCAATGACTATGGTTTGGACAGATGTATGCAGGTGTCTCTTTCAAATCTATAAAGAATAAGAGCATCTGAGCTGGATGTAATAATTGACAGAGTTAATCCAGTAATTCCAGAGGACACCCAATTGCTCAAAGAACTCAAGCAAGCTCAGATAAATGCTTTTCCTGAAGCCTATCTATATCCAAGCAAGGGGTGAACTACATTTGTTCATAAACTAAACAGTGCAGATACTTCACAGTACCCAAAAACTGTGTAAGGGCAAGCACAAGATTAATAATGACATTGGAGACTGGTCTGAAGAGAAAGAACTTCAAAACAAATGAAGATGTGGAAATGATTAGGATGTTGGGGAGATATCTACAGAATGCAGAGACCATGTTGCCAACTACACAGTTCAACTCAAAAGATGATAAGGATGATGATGAGCAGAAGCATGATGAGCAAAAACCTTCTGGCTCAAATCCAAGTCACTCTTCTAAAGCAACTGGCAGCAAAGTAGAAGATAAGAAGCAGGATGAGAAGAAGAGGGATAACAAGAAAATGAGAGATGAAAGAAGAAGGAAGATGGTGAAGGCTCCAAGAAAAATGTTCTACCAATCCAAATTCAACAAGCTCAAACCTCTAAGTCTGCAAACTCAAACACTCAACTGCCTTTAACTCCTAAGCCAAAACTTTTGTTTAAACAAACTGCAAACACTCTACTTAAATACCAATCACCTCTAGCCAACCCACCATAAAGAAAATCTCAAACCTACCTTCATTTAAGCCATTTATCAAAACTCATTTCAAAACTGTTGGGAGAAAGCCAAAAAAGCTGCAAGTTAAAGAGAGGGCTATCTGGAATTGCTTTGATCAGACTGATTTTCTACCATTAAACTGGTGCATCATAGATGATGACTACTTTCAACAATTAGCTGAAGAAATAGTCAAAGTTTGGGTTGTATTATTGAGAGAAGTCAATATCTACTATGAAGATGACACCTTCACTCTACTAACAGGGGATTAATGGAAACATTTTCAACCACAAAAATTAAGAGGGTGATTAGCTTAATGAAGGATAAGGACACAAGTACAAAGGCATGGAGGGCTGTGATGTGTGTGTGGTTAATAGTAAGAGAAGAAAGAAGAGCAAAAGAAAAAGCTGAAAGAGAGGAAAGGGAAAGGAAATATGGAGAAGAAATAGAATGTCTGAGCAAAGATCTAATGAACTCAAGGCAAAGGGTTTGGGCAGGATATCTAAGGATGGACATTTTCTAAACATACAAGTTGGCAGATTCTCTAGATTCAGAGTAAACTACTTGAACATTTATTCATTGGATGATTGGCTCAAGCTTGTGGAAGCTCTAAGAGGGACATAAATCATAGATGAACTTCAAGTTCTTGTAAATCTAAAGGACCTCACTAGAAAAGAATCAGGCTATGAGAAGTTTGTGTGATGAATATACTTATTGAACTCATGTAATCACTCAGTGTATAAAAACTGTATTTATTAATCTGTCAATTTATGTGTATTTATCTTTTTGTAACTTGGGGTAAGTCTTGTTACCAGACATGAATTTGTGGTAAGCAATCTTCTCATAAATTGGGGGAGATTGTTATGCAAGACATGCATGTACTATAACAAGATTAAGTCACATTGATAACCCTAAAATTTAGTTGTATGGTAGTCTAAATATGTATTTTGTATTATATTACTTGAGTCTGTAAAAATGTTATAGATCAGACCGGAGTATTTTTCTGTGAACAGTCTCAAGCCTAAAAATAAACTCTAGAAGAAGATCAACAAGATCACGCCTCAGAGAAAAGGTGAAGAAGCTTGGAGTTGAATAAATCTGTTTTAGAAAAAATGTTTAAAGTCAAGATATCTACAAGTCACATATCAAGTCATATAAAGAAGTCATTCGAGAACTCCAGAATGACTTATCGAGAAGTCCTAAATGGCTTATAGAGAAGTCCCAGAGATATCGACAAGTCAAATGAAGATATGAAGATTGGAGATATCGACAAGTCAATTTCTCATTAGAGATATCAGAGATATCGACAAGTCAAAATGCATATAGAGATCTCAGAGATATCGACAAGTCATTTATGCATACAGAGAACTCAAAGATATCAACTAGTCAAAATGAAGATATGAAGATTGAAGATATCGACAAGTCATTTTTACATGCAGAGTTTGGAGACCTCGACAAGTCAAGTTCACTTATAGAGAACTCAGAGACATCGACAAGTCAAAACACTTATAGAGAACTCAGAGATCTCGATAAGCCATTATACTTGTCGAGATGTCAGTTCTCTGTACAACAAACTGGAGATATCGATATGAACCTCAAGTACAGAATGCAGACATGTTAAAGATTCAAGATTATCAATCAACAAACGATCTAATCACTTAGATTGAAAAGTCTACAAAAGCAGCTTGAAGAGCGCAAGATCAAGGGCCGGGATTAACTGACAAAGGAAGGTCACAGACCTACAGGATTTGCAAATATTCACTAAGCCAGAATTGGAAAGCTTTAGAGATAACTTAAAGTAGGGTTTAGTACATCTTATTTCATGTTGTGTAAACCTGTGTTTATTATTCTATAAAATAAACATTGGTCCTTTATTTTAAAAAGTAACAAATAGATCCAGATTTTCTTGGACTCTCTCAAGATAGAAGCTGAGTTCTTTACTTACAAAGAACCTAAGATTTGTAGCAAGACATAACTTGATTTTAATATAAAATTTAAGTGAGTTTTGAAATATCGTGTTTGTTGTTTTATTTCTGCTAACATAATATAACTGTATCTCTAATATGCTTTGTTCATACATCCATAAAAGTTTGAAAAAGGCTAAAAATATCCAAAACACATTCACCCCATGTGTTGTATTCAATATCTAACACAAATCCATGTGAATAAGTTGTAGGGGAGCATTAAAAGAATTCACATACTTGCTTTTGTGACTTGATCTCTTCACCTTTCCTTTTTAACAAGCTTTACAGACTTCATCTTGGGAAAACTCCAAGACTGGCATATCTCTCACCAATTCTTTATTCTCGAGCGTGTTGATTGCGTTGAAGTTTAGGTGATAGAGCTTTTTATGCCAAACTCTTCTTTGTTCACTTGATGCCTTATTATAGAAGCAACACACTTTGTCCTTGCTTGCTGAATTCATGTCTGCAACAAATGCTTCCTTTTCTTACTCCTTTGATAGCAATTTCACCAGTCTTCTTGCTTATAATTGAGCAATCTTCTATGTCAAATATAACTTTGAAACCTTTATCTGTAAATTGACCGACACTTAGAAGATTAACTTCAAGTCCTCCAACCATTACTACATCTTGAATGACAATATTTCCACAAATTAAACTGCCATATACCATTGTGAATCCCTTGCTGTTCTCTACAAAGGTCACCAAAGGGCCAGTCATCTCCTCAAACTGTGATAGCAAGGCTTTATCACCTGTCATGTGTCTAAAACAACCACTATACATAACTCTACCTTATACATAACTTTGCCTTATACATAACTTTGTTTATCCAGTTTTGATGAAACTTTACTTTATACATAACTTGAACTAAGAAATTTAACTCGACTTTTTCATAAATTTTACTCATATCTAGTTTTAATGTCAGAGTTTCAACTTTAACCTCTTCACGTCTCTTCACAACATAAAAAATGTCGGTCAGAAATGTATTATCTGTAATAAGTCGCTTTGGGACACCCGTCACCTCCCGGTCCACGTTAGACAGGAAGATTCACAAAGCGGGGGAAAAGGTAGAGTGCCCTGGGTGATGACTGAACTCGCCACAGAGTTTAGAAGTGGGAAAGACTATATTCGAATAAACATCAATTCTCGAATCTCGATGTTATTGATTTTTCGAGAAGCTCAAAAATGGGTTGTGATTTTTTAGCACAACCTATAGATTCAAAATTGATAAAAGACTCCTCTTTTAAAACCTCGTTCAATCATTTATCATTAATATTTCCATTTCTTTTAAATTCTTAACAAAAACACGCATTTTATTTAAAAAATATAAAAATACTATTTATAAGTTAAGATAGTTAAGATACAAAAATACTTACAAGTCAAAGGCACAAAACGACATTATTTGGAAAGTAAAAAATATTTAAAATTTCTTATGAAATTAAATTAATTGTTGGAGGAGGAGGAGTAACTTTGAATTATATATATATATATCCAAAATTTCTCATAGTTACAAAGGAATACAAAAGGAGGAAGGGGGAGGAAATAGAGGGGAAAGGGAGGACCTTCCTACGGGGCATTTACACATGATAAAAGAAAAAACTAAAAGCAGTTGCATGTGTGTATAAAAGATTCATCATCATTTTACATTTTCACTCATCAACCTTGATAAAATATGCACCCTATTTATCTAATAATACTGAATCTCCCCTAGCCTACTACTAAAAAAGAACCCTATCTTCTTTGTTTACTTGATGCCTTATTATAGAAGCAACACACTTTGTCCTTGCTTGCTGAATTCATGTCTGCAACAAATATGCTTCCTTTTCTTACTCCTTTGATAGCAATTTCAGCAGTGTTCTTGCTTGTAATTGAACAATCTCCTGTGTCAAATATAAATTTGAAACCTTTATCTGTAAATTGACTAACACTTAGAAGATTAACTTCAAGTCCTTCAACCATTAATACATCTTGAATGACAATATTTCCACAAATTAAACTGCCATATCCCATTGTGAATCCCTTGATGTTGTCTACAAAGGTCACCAAAGGGTCAATCATCTCCTCAAACTGTGATAGCAAGGTTTTATCACCTGTCATGCGTCTGAAACAACCATTATACATAACTCTGCCTTATACATAACTTTGTTTATCCAGTTTTGACGAAACCTTACTTTATACATAACTTGAACTAAGAATTTTTACTCGACTTTGTCATAAATTTTACTCATATCTAGTTTTAATGTCAGAGTTTCAACTTTAACTTCTTCACGTCTCTTCACAACATGAAAAATGTCGGGAGTCAGAAATGTATTATCTGTAATAAGTCGCTTTGGGACACCCGTCGCCTCCCGATCCACGCTAGACGTGAAGATTCGCAAAGCGGGGGGAAAAGGCACAGTGCCCTGGGTGATGACTGAACTCGCCACAGAGTTCAAAAGTGAGAAAGACTATATTCGAATAAACATCAATTCTCGAATCTCGATGTTATTGATTTTTCGAGAAGCTCAAAAATGGGTTGATTTTTTTAGCACAACTTATAGATTCAAAATTGATAAAAGACTCCTCTTTTAAAACCTCGTTCAATCATTTATCATTAATGTTCCCATTTCTTTTAAAGTCTTAAAAACACGTACATTTTATTTGAAAATATAAAAATATTATTTATAAGTTAAGATAGTTAAGACAAAAAATACATACAAGTCAAAGGCATAAAATGACATTATTTGGAAAGTACAAAATATTTAAAATTTCTTATGAAATTAAATTAATTGTTGGAGGAGTAACTTTGAATTATATATATATATATCCAAACTTTCTCTTAGTTACAAAGGAATACAAAACTGAGGAAGGGGAGGAAATAGAGGGGAGGGGGAGGGACCTTCCTAAGGGGCATTTACACGTGATAAAAGAAAAAACCAAAAGCAGTTGCATGCGTGTATAAAAGATTCATCATCATTTTACATTTTCACTCATCAACCTTGATAAAATATGCACCCTATTTATCTAATAATACCGAATCTCCCCTAGCCTACTACTAAAAAAGAACCTTATCTTCTTTGTTCACTTGATGCCTTATTATAGACGCAACACACTTTGTCCTTGCTTGCTGAATTCATGTCTGCAACAAATATGCTTCCTTTTCTTACTCCTTTGATAGCAATTTCAGCAGTGTTCTTGCTTGTAATTGAACAATCTTCTGTGTCAAATATAACTTTGAAACCTTTATCTGTAAATTGACTGACACTTAGAAGATTAACTTCAAGTCCTTCAACCATTAATACATCTTCAATGACAATATTTCCACAAATTAAACTGCCATATCCCATTGTAAATCCCTTGCTGTTGTCTACAAAGGTCACCAAAGGGTCAATCATCTCCTCAAACTGTGATAGCAAGGTTTTATCACCTGTCATGCGTCTGAAACAACCATTATACATAACTCTGCCTTATACATAACTTTGTTTATCCAGTTTTGACGAAACCTTACTTTATACATAACTTGAACTACGAAATTTTACTCGACTTTGTCATAAATTTTACTCATATCTAGTTTTAATGTCAGAGTTTCAACTTTAACTTCTTCACGTCTCTTCACAACATGAAAAATGTCGGGAGTCGGAAATGTATTATCTGTAATAAGTCGCTTTGGGACACCCGTCGCCTCCCGATCCACGTTAGACGTGAAGATTCGCAAAGCGGGGGGAAAAGGCACAGTGCCCTGGGTGATGACTGAACTCGCCACAGAGTTCAAAAGTGAGAAAGACTATATTCGAATAAACATCAATTCTCGAATCTCGATGTTATTGATTTTTCGAGAAGCTCAAAATTGGGTTGATTTTTTTAGCACAACTTATAAATTCAAAATTGATAAAAGACTCCTCTTTTAAAACCTCGTTCAATCATTTATCATTAATGTTCCCATTTCTTTTAAAGTCTTAAAAACACGTACATTTTATTTGAAAAATATAAAAATATTATTTATAAGTTAAGATAGTTAAGACAAAAAATACATACAAGTCAAAGGCATAAAATGACATTATTTGGAAAGTACAAAATATTTAAAATTTCTTATGAAATTAAATTAATTGTTGGAGGAGTAACTTTGAATTTTATATATATATATATCCAAACTTTCTCTTAGTTACAAAGGAATACAAAACTGAGGAAGGGAGGAAATAGAGGGGAGGGGGAGGGACCTTCCTAAGGGGCATTTACACGTGATAAAAGAAAAAACCAAAAGCAGTTGCATGCGTGTATAAAAGATTCATCATCATTTTACATTTTCACTCATCAACCTTGATAAAATATACACCCTATTTATCTAATAATACTGAATCTCCCCTAGCCTACTACTACAAAAGAACCTACCTTTTTATCCTCCACTTTCTAACCCCCCTCACGTTCTTTCACATACCCCCTTTCATCATCACTCCTTTATGATCTTCATCTCTTTATCACCTCCAAACTCAACTCATCTCCTTCACTTCCCTCTCCCTCTAACTCAACTCGGGTGAGTTTAAATTATTATTATTTTATTTTAGATGTTAAACTTAGTACATATCTATCTATATATGTAACTAGTGTAACTAAGGGGATGTGTTTTTGTTTTTGTCTTTGGTGTTTTTATTCGTGCAGTCTTAAGTGTCTTTCACATTTATTTTTTATACTAGTTGTAGCTATAGTATTAGTACTACAGTACATCCTTCTGTCCTCTTTTTACTTGGATTGTTTCTCAGTTTAACTAGCCTTGGGTTCTTGTCTGGGGACAAGTTCAATATTACTTGCTTTGTCTCTCTCACAGTTTCCACTATTTCATTAATATATACATACATATATTTATGCTGCTGTAGACATCACATATACTCTCTCTCTCTTGATTTGTATAGATATTGTTCTTCTTCTGATTCTTGGGTATTGGGTATCAGAAGAATAGAAGGGGTTTTGGGGGTAATGCCTAGTTTTGTCTCTACATACATGTTTATTCTCTATCAGTACCCTCCTTTTTTACTGTAAATTTCATTTGGGCTTTTCTGTATGGAACTATGTTTATCTTGTTCTCAGATTATACAGTTTTGTTTTTTTATGTTTCTTGCAAATTTCAAAATATAATATATATATAATGGCAAAATGACTGTGTTCACCGTCTGCTTATTTATTTTCTTAGTTGTGGTAACAAGTGAAAGTAACTGAGATTTGTGCTTTTTATGTAGAGCTATAAATCTTGATGGAAATGTTTTTAATTTGATAATAATAATATGGTATATCACCTTGCGTGTGAATGTTTCTATAAAATCATCAAAATTTCTATATATGTTACTTTTAGGCAACTGTCATTGATTTTGGTTAGTGGTGCTGACATAAATTCTGAACTATTTCAGGAATTTCAGTACTCAACAGCCATAAATTTGTTGAGTGTAATGAGTAAATGCAAGAAAGTTCAAGATTGTGAATGCTGAATCTGGGAAGGATCTTTGCTTTACATTGCTTTGTTTTACTTGTATCTATCAGTTGTTAAGATACATATAGTTATCATCATCCAGCATCATGCCTATTAGGCAACTTAAAGAAGGTTCAGAGCAGCACTTGGTGATCAAACCTCACTTAAATAACTCAGTGAATCAAGTTCAGAAGCCACTTAAAACAACTCGAAATGGTAAAAGCCCACCTGGGCAAGAAAACCAGAATGCAAAAGTCCAGAACCAATCTTCACCTCCCTCGAAAAGTAGAGGAAGAAGAAGAGGAAGAGGTGGCCGGAAATCGGATCAAGGTGAAGCGTTTATGCGTCCCAGCACGCGACCGTGCACAGCAGAGTATTCTCTGGTGGCTCAGGTTTCAGCTCGGTCTAGCGCAGCTGTTGAAGTGCAGAATACTAATTTAGGCACATTGTGTGAAGTAGGGAGGAGTTTTCCTTCTTCAAGGAAGTCTTTGAGTTTTGCTCAAAGACCTGGGTATGGGCAGCTTGGGACAAAATGTGTTGTTAAGGCAAACCATTTCTTTGCAGAATTACCACAGAAGGACTTGAATCACTATGATGTAAGAGATATTCATATTTGTGTTTATAAATTTTTAAGATCATTTATTTAGTAATACTATGTGCTCTTTTATTAAAACAATTGGGGCCCTTAAGCTGACATTTTTTCTGATTAGTGCTGTGTATATTATAAATCAAAATTAATGGCCTTCTGTTTTTTCACTGCCCTTTACTCTGAAATCTTTAATGGAGATTTAAGTATAGTCATTAATATTGTTCTTTTTGTTGTGTCCCCAGTCTGTGATAGTTTTGCCTTATTGTCCAAAAAATTGCAGGTTACAATTACCCCTGAGGTGTCATCAAAAAATATGAACAGAGCTATAATGGCAGAACTCGTGAAACTGTATAAAGAATCTGACTTGGGGATGAGGTTGCCTGCTTATGATGGCAGAAAGAGTCTGTACACTGCTGGTGAGCTTCCATTTGCATGGAAGGAGTTCGATATCGAACTTACAGATGAAGATGATGGAGTCCATGGTCCCAAGTATGTTTTTGTTGTGTGTTTTACTTTATTGTTTTTAATTAGTTTCTTTCTAACTTTTACTGATTTAGATGTACATCTATGGTGTATTTTCTAGTTTGCTGCCTTATGTAATCTATACCCGGACACTAGTCAGCTTAATATAAAATTAATAACATAAATGAAATCAAAAGTAAAAATATTTTTTAACCATGCACAGAAGTGAAAAAAGATTTTTGTATATATTCCGACCATATCTTGCATGTAAATTTTATTCTATATATTGATAGGATTGAGGATATGATACAACCATGTCCTGCTCATTGTGAACGTCATAACTTTTTTGGTGATACAGATTACAGACAATTCTAGTTACGATGCTAAAGTTCTGCGAATCTAGGAGCGAAGCGAAGCCGAATAGGGATAAAATACCTTAAAAGACGGTGTCTTAATTCGTTGCGAACGTCATAACTTTGTGGCCAGATAAAGACATAGTAATACAAAATTAAAGATGTCCGGATCTTAAAAAAATAGCCGGATACGGATAAAGTACGTGGCATGGTCAAAATCTTTAATAAGTATAATAATAAAAAATGAATGCATTTGCTGATATGCAGGAAATAAAACTTTTCATGCAATTCCTATGTAAATGATCATCTCTATATTCCTTTTTGTCTAAACTAATGTCTCATACTCCTTATATTACTTGCAGAAGGGTGCGGGAGTACAAAGTGGTGATTAAATTTGTTGCAAGAGCAAATTTGCATCATCTGGGCCAATTTTTGGCTGGCAAGCGTGCAGATGCTCCACAAGAAGCTCTTCAAATACTCGACATCGTACTAAGAGAACTATCAAATAAGAGGTAGAAAACTTGACCCTAGTCTCTGGGAGTCGATAGTTAATATAAAAGCTACTATTTTAATTTGTCCTAACATTGCAACTATCAAAGGTATTGCCCGGTGGGGAGATCTTTCTTTTCTCCTAACATACGAAAACCACAACGGCTTGGTGAGGGCTTAGAGTCATGGTGTGGATTTTATCAAAGTATAAGGCCTACCCAAATGGGCTTGTCCTTAAATATCGGTAATAAGAACTCAAGATGTGTTCCACTCATGTTTCATTTAATAATATGGTCGCCACTAACTCCTCAATCATTTCTTATTCGATTCAATAGATATGGCATCAGCTGCTTTTATTGAGGCTCTCCCCGTGATAGAGTTTGTCGCACAGATTCTTGGCAAAGATGTGCTAACTAAAACATTATCTGATTCTGATCGTGTGAAGGTATATTGTTATATGTTTTGATGATGTCAAATAAATTTAAATATGTGTTACTTAAATTGTTTACATTATTTTCCAGATTAAGAAGGCCCTAAGAGGCTTGAAAGTTGAAGTAACACATAGGGGTCATATACGAAGAAAGTATCGGGTTTCAGGAATAACATCTCAACCCACTAGAGAACTAGTGTAAGATTTATTTCACATAATTTCTGTATTGTTTAACATATCACACTTTCTTAGTTATTCATTTCTGTTGTTTTCTTTTCCTCATGTTTGTACTATATTTTGGAGTAAACATTATAATTTGTATATCTTTGCAGGTTTCCTGTTGATGACAACTCAAATATGAAGTCAGTTGTTGAATACTTTCAAGAGATGTATGGCTTCACGATTCAGCATACTCATCTTCCTTGTCTTCAAGTCGGTAACCAAAGAAAAGCAAATTATTTGCCATTGGAGGTAAGATTAGTTATATGACAACTTTTTAAGCTCCTACCTGTAAATTGAGTTGCATTATCCACGTGTAAATTCTTTGTGCTATCTCACACTATGTGTATTCAGGCTTGCAAGATAGTGGAGGGTCAAAGATACACAAAAAGATTAAATGAGAAGCAAATTACTGCTCTTTTGAAAGTGACATGCCAAAGGCCAAGAGATCGAGAGAATGACATCTTGCAGGTATCATAATGTTAGAATCCATTATAGAAGAAATGGTCCTTTAGTCGGCCCTAGAATGCCTCTAATTTTTATTTACTGTTTTCCATAATTCCCCTAAATTTTAATCTTTGGAATTCGTTTTATGTTGAATGATTTAGCAACGTACATATATGTATATATGCACGCATTCATTTATATGTTGTCGCAGAAGACAATTTTAGCACTTCTATCCCTTTATGCTCTTTGTGGTGTTGCAAAAAAGTAAAAGTTTATCGAGTTGGAATTCGACTCATTAATAATCTCTAATTACAGACAGTTCAACACAATGCTTATGATCAAGATCCTTATGCAAAGGAATTCGGCATGAATATTAGTGAAAAGCTTGCTTCTGTTGAGGCTCGAGTTCTCCCAGCTCCATGGGTAAAGTATTCCCTTTAGTATTATTAATGTTATCATTACAAATGTTCTCCATTTTCCATTCTCTGATTGTGTTCTGTTTCCAGCTAAAATATCATGAAAATGGCAAAGAGAAGGATTGTTTGCCACAAGTTGGTCAGTGGAATATGATAAACAAGGTATTCCCTTTTTGACAGGAGATCGGTGGTTTTCTTTTGCCTGCTGAATGTATTAATCATGTCAATAAGTAAATAGTCTATTTTTCTTGTGTTAAAGCTGATTCTCTATTAGTCAGTATGCAGACTAATGGAATTTGTCATACTCTCTGTAAGTCAGGGTTTAGAACAACATCAACATTCTCCTGCTCCTCATGAAGCCACTAATGTGCATTCATCAGCCTTCTGTTGTCAATGTTTTTTAGTTGTAACAGATGTAGTAATAACATGATTTTATTGATATTTTTGACTATGTTAGAAGTGAGTTATATGGATGATATTCTGTTTCTACATTGTGCATCATATTAGATCCTTTATGCTCATTTTTGGTCCTTGCATGTCTCGCAGAAAATGATCAATGGGATGACTGTTAGTCGGTGGGCATGCATCAACTTCTCAAGAAGTGTGCAAGAAAATGTTGCTCGTGGATTTTGTAGTGAACTAGCTCGTATGTGTCAAGTATCTGGAATGGTAGGTTAATTTATTTCTGTATGTTAGTATGTCTAATAATTCTTGTGACGTGCTTGCGTTTTTTTGAATTTTTTTTTGACCCTAAGTAGTTAGGAGGTTAACTTTTTGCATCTCTCTGGCAGGAATTTAACCCGGAACCTGTAATACCAATCTATACAGCTTGGCCTGATGATGTAGAGAAAGCTTTGAAGCATGTTTACCATGCTTGTACGAACAAATTAAAGGGGAAGGAATTAGAGCTTCTGCTGGTCATTCTGCCTGACAGTAATGGGTCACTCTATGGTAATGTTTAATTGTTTATGATTTGAAATGTTCTGCTTACATGTGAAAGTGTAATCACTGTGCAACTTACATTTTGTTTTCTGTCAATCTGTTATAGGAGATCTGAAACGGATCTGTGAAACTGATCTTGGTTTGATTTCTCAATGTTGTCTGACAAAGCATGTCTTTAAGATTAGCAAGCAGTACTTGGCAAATGTGTCGCTGAAGATTAATGTTAAGGTAGTGTGTTTGACCCTTTAGGCATGATCTTAGATCCCTTATGAGACAAACCTTGTATAACAGGTTACAGAACTCTATTTTTTTGGTGCAGATGGGTGGTAGAAATACTGTTCTTCTAGATGCGATTAGCTGCAGAATACCACTAGTTAGTGACATACCAACAATTATATTTGGAGCAGACGTGACCCATCCAGAAAATGGAGAAGATTCGAGTCCTTCAATAGCTGCTGTAATTTACAAGAACCGTGTTTTTTTCATATATAACGATCAAAAGGGCCATTGAGTAACTATTTTGCTGATGTTTTGTTTCCCATGCAGGTAGTAGCTTCCCAGGATTGGCCTGAAGTCACAAAATATGCAGGTTTAGTTTGTGCACAAGCTCATAGACAAGAGCTTATACAGGACTTGTTTAAAACATGGCAAGATCCTGTACGGGGTACAGTGAGTGGTGGCATGATCCGGTATATATTATTATATTTCTCTTTTAATAGACAAACATCGACCTTTTTTTCAGCTTTAAGTATCCTGTACTTGTGAGTTGGGAATTATGGCTTGTATATATGTGATTTTAAGTTCTAACTTCTCCTTACTTTTTTGTACAGGGAGCTTTTGGTTTCCTTCAGGAAGGCAACTGGGCAGAAACCATTACGCATTATATTTTACAGGTAAATTTACATGTCCTTTATTTTGCTTCTTTTACAGGGAGATTTATTTTGCTAAAAAATAATAGTTGCTGTATGTCAGTCTCTACTTGTGTCTCTTCATTTCTGTTACCTGTCATCCTTTATTGTTGTTGATATAAAACCGAGGAACCTTCTTTCTGTATTTTTGCTTGGAGCAATTGCAGTCATCTGCAAATTGAAATGATTATGGTCAATAATTCTGGAAATAATAGCATGTTGTAAAAGAGTAATATATACGAAAGCCCCTAAAACTATTACCGTAATTACTAATAAAATATGATAACATGAATCGTTCATATTTATGGTCCAGTTGTCCACCTAATATGGCAATAGAATGTTGTGTCTCATTTCACTTGTCTTCATGAGGTTGCAAGATGTAGAATGCAGGGGTCCAAAATATAAACTTGTGTCTGATAAATACTTTAATGTACTATCACAGGGTAAATTACAAGTGATATCTATGGTTAAATACAGCAACAAATCAGCATTTAAAATTTTATGTTCGAGAATATATAGTTAATTCTTTTCAACAACATTAACTGGTATCCAGGATACTGCAAACTAGATATGAAAATGTGCAATTGTGCATCAACCCATTCAACTATGTTTATTGCAAGACATGCGATTTGATGTTTTTAAGCCTAGATGGTAATTAAGATATCAATCTTATGGTGTACTTTTGCAGGGATGGCGTGAGTGAAGGCCAATTTTATCAAGTCCTACTTTATGAGTTGGATGCTATACGGAAGGTTTGTGGTTTATATCTTCTTAGTGTTTATCTTTCGGCATCTAGCTTTAACAATAACGTCAGAAAAAGGTACTAATCAACAAATATTGTGTAGGCCTGTGCTTCATTAGAACCCAATTACCAACCTCCAGTGACTTTCATTGTGGTGCAAAAACGACATCACACAAGGTTATTCGCAAACAACCACAGGGATCGAAGCAGCACTGACAAAAGTGGAAACATTTTGCCAGGTATTAATGATTATACTGTTTTCATGTCGAAATCAGCACTTCTACTTATACATGCCAGGGTTTGACCATGCTTTGTAGTGCGATCAGTACTTATTTAATAAAATTTGTTTCATTCTCAGGAACCATAGTTGATACGAAGATCTGTCATCCAACAGAATTTGATTTTTATCTCTGCAGCCATGCTGGTATTCAGGTGAAAATCAAAATTCTTTACCAGAAATGTAATTATATATGAAAATGCTGATGTTCCTGGTTTCACAATTGTGTACATATGCTCTCGTGTCAACTTAAATAGCATTTTCTTTTATGAAACATTAGTATCGCGTATAATTTGCCTAATAATAACTTTAGGTGTATTGTGAAAGTGATGGTCACATATTCATATAAGCTTATACATATCCCCTTCTAAATAATAACTGAAAAGTTTCGGTTAATAATACTAAATGGCATCCTGTGACATTGTATATATACTTCTGTACGTCACATATAGATGTGCTGGAATGATTAGTAATAGTGCACCAATTAAGATTGCTGAAGTTGCAAGAGGCTGAACACGTTCTTTAACTTGTCATCTAACGTTTCTTTCGTTTTAATGGCAGGGTACGAGTCGGCCAGCACATTATCATGTTCTTTGGGATGAAAACAATTTTACAGCTGATGGAATTCAGTCGTTGACAAACAACCTGTGCTACACATATGCAAGGTGCACGCGGTCGGTGTCTGTTGGTAAGCTTTCTTTCCTTTATATTATTTGTCCAAGTAAATTGCGCTCAACCCCCTTGTCCTTGGCACACTGATACATCTTTGTATTAAGCTTACCCTTGGACCAAAACTAACAAAATTCTTATATTAGAAGACCAAATCAATCATGAAAAATGCCTTAATCATATATCCCAAGTTTTATCATCTGTAAAGTGATATCAGATATAAATATTCACATGTATGGCGTGGGAATGAGGTATCCCCAACTTTTGGAATGCATAGAATGATCAATCTACTTCTAATTGTAGACTTATAATTGGTAAGCTAATTAAAGTTCTGACGTGTAAAAAAAACTAAATCTCAGGACACCATGTTGCTGGTCCTAATCTATACATCGTGCAATATTACAACATATTGTAGCAGTTGTGAAATTCTGACATGGCTGGCTAAAATATTGGCTTTATGTTTACTCTGTTGTGCAGTTCCTCCAGCCTATTATGCACATTTAGCTGCATTTCGAGCCAGATTCTACATGGAACCAGAATTGCAGGAGAATGGATGTGGTGTTGGTCATGGTACCAAGAATTCACGAGGTGTTGGAGAGTCAGGAGTGCGTCCATTACCGGCCCTCAAGGAGAATGTGAAAAGAGTAATGTTTTATTGTTAGACTAGTAATGTGGAGCAGCAGAGGGGCAGCTTTAGGCATATAATCAAAAATCCCCTTGGTCCTCCTATGATGTTTGCTTGTATCTTGTTATAGTTTTACAGTTTTAGATGACAGTAGTAAGCAATAGAAGATGTGGTAGATGTAATGTTGTTTGTAATATATGCTGAATGGTAGCTAAAGGAGATTATAAACACCTGGTTCATATCAGTAACTCAGTGAGCAATTTCAGCAGGTTTCTCTCTTAAAAATATGGGGTAGATCAACTTCGGAACTGAAATTTTGAAGAGACGGAATCAGGTAAAAATAGAGCCAAGATGTATCAAGTAGAGTGAGCAATATATCTCATTAAGTGTATGCTCCACCACCTTTGATTCATCTCTCGCCATTATTATTTTTTCTTTTTCTTTTTGTCAGCGTATGCCCCACCTTTGATGGTAAGATAAAATCTCTTGGTATATTGATAAAAGGAATTAAATTAAATTAAAACAAAATAGAAATTAGAAACAATTGTTCACTTATTGATTTTTTGGGATTTCTTTGAAGGATGAGAGTTCAATCTTTTTCAAAAACAAGACACCTTTGAAATAATAATAAGGGAAATTTCTAATGGTACTTTTATTGTTCTAGGCTTTTAAGTGATAAGTGATAACATGACTTCTTCCGGGTTATAGCACTCGTTAGGAATATTTTAAACTAAACATGTTTGAAATATTTTTAATATCAATATATATTTTATGTTTTTCTACGCAACGAGCCGAGTTCGAGTCGAAGTCCTAAATGAAAATCTTTTCTAAACAATTTAAAACATGACAAATTCGAGTCGAGCTCGAGCCGCACATGCTAAAGTTTGGCTCGGGCTTTATAAGTTTAGTTTCGAACTCGAGCTCAAGTTTAACAAACCGAGCTCGAGTTTACTCACGGATAGATTAGTTCGTTCACAACTGTAGAGACCAATATAAATCACAACAATGGTGCTTGGCTAGAGCTAGTATAAATCACAACGGTGGTGTTTGGCTGCATATTTGATTCCTCAAAGGTAAATTGGTTTTGCGGAGGTTGAATAATCTAAGTGTTGGCTATGGGCCCAATAAGGCTCACCGAATGAAGGCCCATTAGACATTGGGCCGACAGGACCACAAACCGAAGGCCAGTCAGCCCTGCAAATCAAGGCCCACTTCCGTCCCAACCGTTGGGATCACTCAATCAAAACGCCCCCATTTTTCTCTCCTCTTAATGGTAAGGGTGTAACGGACGAGACATTAATGGAGGTATCATGTATAAAACCCCCTGAAATGTAAGAAATAGGACACTCATTCTCTTAAACACTCTCTACTTTTCTTGTATTCCATTAAACCACTTTACATTCAGATTCTCATTCTCACACCGGAGGTGAATCTGGGGGGACAATCCCTCGCATTCTCTTCCCTTTCAGGTGCCCGCCAAAGGCAATTTCAGAGTGGCCGAAGCCTGTTCATTCATTCTGAAGAAGATTTGGGTGTAATATGTGGCGCCGTCTGTGGGAATACAAGAATCACTAGCGAGGTATCGAGACAATGACAAACATAATTTATGAGTAAACGCCACCACCTAGTTTCCCTCCTCACGACGTGGGGCAGATGTCCACCCTGGTGGATGCCAATGGAGTCATCAAATTGACTCCCGAAGAAGAAGCCTTACTCCTAAAGATCCATGCAGAAAAGTTAGCTGCGGAGAAAAGCAAGGCAAAAGATGATCAAGCAGAAAATGAGGCAGAGGCCCGAGCTAAGCGAAGAGAGGCCGATGCATTATGACTGAAAGCCCTGCAGCTCTAGAGAGAAGAAATTGAGAACAAGAGAAAGTGTTGGGCGAAGAACTGCAGGCTGATGAACCAGTGAGAACCACCAAGCACGGAAAATACCGTAGGGGTACGACGAAGAAGATGAGTCTGACTCTGATTCGCACCCCAGAAGGAAGCGAACGAAGCAACCATTTTCATCTGATTCGGACGAAGAACTTGACGGGTCCCGAATCAGACTCACTCGGCTGGAAAAGGCTATGTTTGGCGATAGGCGGGTCGACCGAGAGCCGATTGTGACCGAGGAAATTGAGCAGTATCGACCCCCAGGCGAGGAAAGGCAATTTCCAAAGATTAGTGAGTTTAATGGGAAGGTGACCCAAAGGACCATTGTGAAAAATACGAGTTGCTAATGATTATGATGGGGCATAATAACATCATGCTCTGCAAGATGTTCAAGACCTATCTGAAGGGATCGGCCTCGATGTGGTACAAATACCTCAAGCTCAGGTCCATCGGGTCATATGAGCAACTAAAGAGAAAGTTTTTGAAATACTACTCATATTTGTGCCGAAAGGTGAAGGACACTAAAACCCTGGTCCACTGTCGGCAGAGGGCGAACGAAGAGCTAGGAGATTATTTGGCTCGGTTCAAGGAAGAAGCCGGAATGGTCACGAATCTGGACAAAGTCAAAGCAATGGCCTTCCTAACGGAGAGGCTAGACCCCTATAAAGGTAAAAAGCTTCGCTCTTCTCTTTACGATTTTCCCCCCAAATCCCTGAATGATATATATGTGAGGGGCGAGAACATTCACCGGAAGATGGAAAGTATTGGGGGATACAAATACTCCCGAAGGGATGAACGATCGAAGCGAGCAAAAAGATACGGAATCTCAAGATCTGGGAATGACCGAAGAGATAGTAGAAAAGAAGGAAGAAAGGAAACTGACCGTGGGGCCGAACGACGCCGAGATAGAGATTCGGCTGTATTCATTCCCCTGAATGCACTAATCTCCAAGATTCTCCATTAGATCAAGGGCAAGCCTGGGTTCGCTCGGTGAAGGACACTGAAGCCCTGGTCCACTGTTAGCAGAGGGTGAACAAAGAGCTAGGAGATTATTTGGCTCGGTTCAAGGAAGAAGCCGAAATGGTCACGAATCAGGACAAAGTCAAAACTATAGGCTTCTAACGGCGAGGCTAGACCCTTATAAAGGTAAAAAGCTTCGCTCCTCTCTTTATGATTTTCCCCTCAAATTCCTGAATGATATATATGTGAGGGGCAAGAATATTCGCCGGAAGATGGAAAGTATCGGAGGATACAAAGACTCCCGAAGGGATGAACGATCGAAGCGAGCATAAAGATACGAAACTCAAGATCTGGGAATGACAAAAGAGATAGTAGAAAAGAAGAAAGAATGGAAACTGACCGTGGGGCCGAACGACGCCGAGATAGAGATTCAGTTGTATTCACTCCCCTGAATGCACCAATCTCCAAGATTCTCCATGAGATCAAGGGCAAGCCTGGGTTCGTTCGGCCATCTAAAATGAAAGTCCCAAACCATAAGAAGAACCCCGAAAAGTACTATGATTACCACAGAGATAAGGACTGATGAATGCTACCATCTCAAAAAGCTAATCGAGCGAATGATCAAAGAAGGCAAACTTAATCAGTTCGTCCGAGATTCGAGAGACAGACTGGGGCCGAAAGATAAGCAAGAAGAACCAGAAGCTGAAGAGCCCGAGCGAAGAGATGTTATAAGGAGAAAAGTGAAGACAATATCCGGGGGCAGTGTGTTGGACGAGGATAGTAAGACAGCAAAGAAGAAGTATGCCCGACAAGTGTACAACCTCTATCAATTCGGCTAGGCAAAGCCCCACATGCCCATGACTTTCAGTATAGAAGATTATGAGGATGTCATTCGCCCACATGAAGACCCTCTTGTCATAAACCCTCTCATTGGCCAGAATAAAATTTGGAATGTGCTAGGGGACACCGGAAGTTCGGCCAACATACTGTTTCACAAGACTTATTGCAAGATGAATCTGGTGGGAGAACAGTTAGAAACATGCAACGAAGCACCTCTCTACGCCTACGGAGGATACCCGATACAGTTTGAAGGTACGATAACATTTCCCGTCCTTTTAGATAAATTCCCATATACTATTGAAAAGCCAGTAAAGTTATATGTGGTTCAGACTGAGAGTCCATATAATGTTATCCTAGGAAGACCCTTCCTGTCAAACTTCGAAGCAGTAGAGTCCATATCCCATCTCAAGCTTAAATTACCAACTGAGAAGGGAGTAGGAGAGATGAGGGGCGATCAGAAAACCACCCGAATTATAATGTTAGAGGACTTGGAGAAGGATTCGGCCTATGAGAAGCCAGATGAAACTGAAAAAAGAAAGAGAGCCGAAGTAGAGCCCATTGGAAGCAGAGAGACGCTGAACATTGAGTTGGAAAAGTTCAGGGCAGATCTTTCAAGTCCAATCATTGAACCAGCTGCTAAAACCGAAGAAGTTGAGTTATACGCAGGTCATTCGGGGAAAATGGTTTGGATTGGGACAAACATGGAGAAAGATCTGAAGGAAAAGGTAATTGCGGTGATTCGACGGTACCATGATGTGTTCGCTTGGGGGCCGGAAGATATGCCTGGTTTGGATCCCAAGACGGCTAAACATTACCTGAATGTGTAGCCCGAGGCCAAACCGGTGAAGCAGAAGAAAATGACTTTTGCAGCCGAATGACAGAAGGTGATTGAGGCCGAAGTGGAGAAGCTGTTAAAAGCCAAGTTTATAGAAGAGATTGAATACCCCGACTGATTAGCTAACGTGGTGGTCGTCAAAAAATCCAATGGAAAGTGGAGGATGTGTGTGGACTTTACAGATCTCAATAAGGCATGTCCGAAGGATCACTACCCCCTACCCAGCATCGACCAACTGATAGATGCCACGGCTGGATACCAGGTACTTAGGTTTCTTGACGCTTTTTCTGGTTATCATCAAATTTCCATGAATGATACGTTCATAACTCCGAAGGGATTTTATGCTTATATTAAAATGCCCGTCGGACTTAAGAACGCTGGAGCCACTTTTCAGTGAATGGTGAACAAGGTATTCAAGGAACAGATCGGTCGGAATATGGAGGCTTATGTGGACGACATGATTGTTAAGTCCATGTTCCAAGATCATGTCGAAGACTTAAAGGAATACTTCGAAACTCTCCGAAGAAATAATATGAGGATCAATCCGAACAAGTGCACCTCCGAGGTGTCAAGTGGAAAGTTTTTGGGCTACATGGTCAGTGCCCGTGGGATAGAGGCGAACCTTGAGAAAATTAAAGCAGTCATCAACATGGAAGCCCCTAAATGCATCCGAGACATCCAAAAGTTGACCGACCGACTGGCCGCCCTTCGGCGATACATTTCCAGATCAGCTGAGAAGGCACTTCCTTTTTTCACCGTACTTAAAGTGTCAAAAAACTTTAAGTGGGGGCCCGAGTGTCAAAAAGCGTTAGAATAAGTGAAAAAATATCTCACCAAGGCTCCACTCCTAATGAGGCATGATCTGAAGGAGACTTTACGTAGCTGTGTCCGATAGAACACTTGGGGCGGTACTGGTGAAAAATCATGAAGGCAACCAACATCCTATTTTCTACGTATCTCACGTTCTTAAAGATGCAGAAACGAGATACCCCAACGCCGAAAAGTTCGCATATGGGATGGTCATGGCCTCCCAAAAATTGCGACACTACTTCCAGCGCCGAATGGTTCAAGTTATCACCGACCAGTGTAACACCCCCAAATCCGGGGTCGGGGATTCGGGTTGTCACGAGTTCCATTTCCTTTATCAATACTTAATCTTAACAGTCAACCAACTACTGAGTATTGTGACCCCACAATATATACACACACACACACCACAAGTTATAGTCTCAGAGATGAATATCAAAAATAACACAAGTCATTTTATTCCAAAATTATAAACCGTTACACCTTAAAAGGGTTTCTGAATAAATTTACATTTCTTTACCATTATTACAATTCATAAAGATACATAAGTCTGGTACATGAAAAGTTGAAAGCCTAGCCTATTGATAGTTCCTACCTCAGCTACAATGATATCAACGCCTATAGGAAACTACGAAACGTTTCCTATCCGCTCGCAAATTGGGAGCTTGGTCCTGTTCATCTTGTCTGTCTGTTATTGTGTGATGAAAGAAGAAAGCAAGGGTGAGCAACAAGCCCACCGAAATAATATGTATAATAATTAACAATATATGAGCATTCTCATAGTACTCGTGAAAGTCTTGGTCAAGAAGAAATGAACCAAGTTGATATCTTAACGCGACCAAGTCGCAAAATATTCAGTATATATATATACCTATATACTTTTCACAATCTTTGAAATCCTCTGACATGTATAATATACACAGAGTTCCAGTTTAAAAATGTATAAAAATATCGTTGCAAGGTAATCTCATATATCTAATCTTGTCTAAACGTTTTTCTGAAAATCTTTGACATGCACAAGATAATCATTTACTAGATATAAGTTTAAAAGATGAAGTTACAAGATACTCCAATATACTTATATCTTTTCCGAATACTACTTGAACTACCACGGTTCAATGTATAAATAGTTCATCCCATAGATTAAGCTACAAGACAAAACTTGTATAGAATCAATCTTTGAAATATCATCAAAATAAAATGAAGTTACGAGATACTTCATTTGATGAAAACATCATTTTGAAAACTCGACCCTGCCAACACTCAACAATCGCCCAGCCGTAGCCTTTCTATCGAAGTGCTCTGGGTAGTGTTGCAGAAATATCCAATTGGATGATGAACTCATTACGGGAGTTTGCCGCGCCAGGAAGACCACTCACGATGATCAGTCGCAGTAGTACAACCCCACCATTTTCTACATGCAGAGGAGAACCTGTCGGATTTACTTGTCAACCGAACACTGGACTCCTAAGGAATGGACCGTCTGAACGGAACTTCCAGGCCATTTGGGCCAATATAATAAGGCTGGGCCGGCGCCACTCGACCACTTACGCCACTCCTAGTTCAGATGAAATCCATGACTCTGAAACGTAAAGCTTGTCCCCCCTTTCCCCAAGTAGAAACTTGTTGATACGGCTCCACCAAGAAGTCGTATCTAGTTGGAAAGGAAAACTCACCGATATTTCCCGGGCGATGCCTGTTAATGAATTAACTTGTTCCAAGAATTTTACTTCCCGAGTGTTGGGTAAATAATCAAAAACTCTTTTATCAACACAACAACCTTGTTGCGAATATAAAATACACTACAGAGCCGGATACCTCAGGTTTTGAGTGAGTATTTAAATCCCCTTCGAAAGGAAGATCTTAAATATAAAAAAATGAGTTTTGGGATCCGCCCTAACTTTAAAAATCATTTTGAAGACTCGAAAACATTTTTAAGAATGTTTGGAGTAATGCTGATTTAGTAAAATAAATCAGTCCCGATATATTAGAAAATATCTGAATATTATTATTTAAATAATATTCTCATAAGGGTGATCCTTATAAAAATAATCGAGGTAGGAGTTTTAAAACTCATAATTGAAATGAATATTAAATAACCAAAGATATACTTATACGAAACTAGGATCTTTATTTGAATAATCAAAAGTGAGTTTGATTATCGACACATTATTCTTTAATAAAATAAAGAATAATAATTAGTAAATAATCAGAGTCATAAGTCCTCGAATGAATATTCAAATAATAATATTCATTAAATAAAATAAACGGAGTCATATGTCCTCGAATGAATATTCAAAATAATATTCATTAATAAAATAGACGGAGTCATAAGCCCTCGAATGAATATTCAAAATAATATTCATTAATAAAATAAAGTTATCGAATAAACCTTATTCGATTCATAGTTTTGAAAACTATATCTATATATATATATATAAATATATATATAATATACTCGGGAACATCGACTCCCGGTTTTAGAAAATGTTCACCTTTGGGTCCCCTATACTAAGGGTATACGCAACTACTGCTTATCTCTAGCATAGGTATTATGCAACTTATAAGCAATTGAATCAACAATATATATCAAGATTACGAAATAGACATGCATATATACCATATCACATGCTCCAATATATCTCAAGATTTGCTAATTAACCGTCATGCATCTATCACAAGATAATGCATATACATATGTATACATCACAACAACAATATAACGGGTAGAAAACTTGCCTGAGTGTTCCCGGATAGACTTAAGCTTAGAGTGGGTCCGATAACCTATGAACAACAACATAAGTCGGAATTAAACCCCGGTCGCTTAAGAAACTAGACTTTAACCAATTGAACCCTAACGTTCGCTTATGGTCACTCCTACGCTTAACGAATCACATAAGTCGTTCGAGTACCCTCGGCTCCACCATTTTTAATAAATTAATCATTAAGAATTTTAAGGCAATTCTTCGCGAGTACTCTACCAACTGCCTAATCCACTTTAAATAATTGTTTCATACTCCAATTAGTCATTTAAGGGCCTTAACCAAGGTCTCAAAGTAAAGTGAGGGGTAAAGGTTCGTTCGTGAAACGCCGTTACTTAAAACGGTCGTTTCTCCTAAACCGTAAATCGGATCTAAGCGAACCACATACCAAAACGAAGCTTACGACATGCTCTAGCTAAACATGGCAAATTTAAATATTGGTCAGTGAGTTATCTGGTCCGAGATTCATGTACAACAGTCTAAGGAAAACGGGCATTATGACGGCTATATTTACGAGTTTTCCAAGTTTCTCACTACACCAAAACCTCACCAAACAACCCACAATTATTAACACATCAAAACCTCAACTACATAATACTATACCAGTACTTATTCTCCAGATTCTTCATCTCAACCAACCACAATCAAGTTCTATTAACTATAACAAGATTCATTCACGAAATCACTCCAATTTCAAATCAAACTACTAATAATCAAAGATCATGCTTCTCATTTTGGAAACCAACCATCAAACTCACTAATAGTAAAAGTAAAGTCTATGGTTTGAAGTTTATACCTTCCTTGGTAGGTGTTAAGTTGCTAGGAAGCCTTAGGGAGCCTCCTACAAGCTTGATCTTTCCAAAGAAATCAAGAACACAAAGTTAGGCTTTGAAATTTCTAAAAGTACGATTGAAAGAACTGTAAAAATGAGGGTCTTACCATGCTTATTTGGACGATACTTGTGAACAAGAGTTGTAGGTCATCTCAATACCTTTCCAACGAGCTATAGAACACAACATTTGAGTGAGTATTGAAGGAGATATGACAATTTCAAGTTGCTGGGTTTGTTTTGGCCGAGAGCTTCTCTTCATGGGAGCAAAGTCAAATTTTTAATTTTTGTGTTATGATATTTTGCTTGGTTGATTTCCTTTTTGGCTTGGAAAATTTTGATCTTTTACCATGGTAACTTTTGCATGGCCAAGAATCAACCAACAACACACTTCTTTTTGTCATGCTTATGTCATCATGCTTGTGTCACCTTTTTAACACATGTCATTTCCTTGTGGTTTGATGATGTCACAATTCTTGGCTTCTTGTACAAGCTTGTCTCTTGGTCGCTTATTTGTTTTACGGTTCTCTTAACTTTCGTTCTCGTTCGTCGTTTGAGGGATCATATCCGGGATCTTATTACTTGGGTTCTCCTAAACCTTTCTCAATATTTTATATTCCTTTTATGATCCTCTCTTATAATCCTTGAATTTAAATCCTTTTAATCATGTTACCTTATACTCATTTCTTTCGGTATCTGGTGGATTTTCGGGAAAAATCAAAGTGTCCGGATTCGAATTCTAACGACCTTTACATACACTCATTTACTTTATGGAATACTAATACGATCTTAGAATTTTCATAAAAGTACTCCTATATAGCCTGGTCTGATAATTTTCCTTAATCAGCATCATCAGAAAAAGTTACTATTTATCTGTGTTTCAAAAATTCTAAAAATTGGGGTTATTACAGTCTCCCCTCCTTAAAAGGATTCCGTCCCGGAATCAGATAGAAAATAAATAGGGATACTTTCTTAGCATTGCACTTTCTAACTCTCAAGTCAATTTTCCCACATTGTGGTTCTATCATCAAACTCTGACTAGTTTGATAACCCTTCTCCTAAGCACTTGTTCCTTTTCAATCTATAACCTTTCCCGGTTGCTCCATATAGGTTACGTCTGGTTGCATGTCTATGCGCTCATATGCCCCTATTTGTCTGGCATCCGGATTACACTTCCTTAACATTGATACGTGGAACACGTTATGAACTTGCTACAGGTTTGGGGGTAGGGCTAGCTCATATGCTAACTTCCCAATACGTCTTAATATCTCCAAGGGTCCAACAATTAGTGGGCTTAGCTTTCCTTTCTTTCCGAACCTCATCCATCCTTTCCAATGGAATACCTATAACAGCACTAGGTCCCCTACTTCCTATTCTTTGTCCTTTTGTGTCAAATCAACATACTTCTTATGTCCATTTTGGGCTACTACCAGCCATCCTCTGATTAGATCTATTATATCCCTGGTCCTTTGGACTCCGAGCATCTTGTGCTCTGCAACTTCATCCTAGCGTAAGGGAGATCGACATTGTGTTCCCTCAAGGATCTCATAAGGCGACATCTCGATACTAACATACGATCTATTTTCGTAAGAAAACTCAATCCGTGTTAAGTGATCATTCCAAATTCTTTCAAGTCTATCACACAGACTCTCATCATAACTTCTTGCGCTATAGGTTTTGCTTCTCAATACCCACTCTTTTCCAGTTCGTAATCGTTACTATCATTCGTACCTAATATTATACTGGTTACACTTTTGCTCGTTAGCGTTCTATAACCTTTTAATAATTGCGTCAACCTTAGTATCACGAACGCGTTAGATTCGGAATACCACCGCACTGATACTACTTCCTTTCTAGCTGCTTCCATCTTCGAAAGCTTGATCCATCGTATAGAAGTAAAAGATTTTATTGAGAGATCACTATGATCATGAACACTTGTTACATCGCATAGTTAGTACAGAAGGTGGCCAGCCTTTAGTACTTGACAAGCAATTAAACAATAGATGGTATCCTACTAGGCTTCTATCACACAGATAGATAGTCATTCGGCAATACCTCCCCTTCTGGAAGGGTTGTTCTTCTCAGCTTATACAAAATGAAAAGGAGAGAAAAAAACGAATTGAAGAGAATTGTATATGAAAAAGTACTGCCACAATATCTGGCTTGGAATCTACCTCTGAACTATAGAGGTTTGTCATAGGAGAACAAGACATTTATATATATCAACATCAAGTATTATAGCATCGGATTTTGCATGCCTAAATATTTTGCTATTCCGTCCATCAATCTACGGACCCATGCTCTTGCTTGATCTCATAAACAATCACCTTTGAAACTCCCTCGACATCGAAAATCGAATCTGAGATTTCATTCTAGACATCATCATTACTAGAATTTTATGCTTGCACCGCAACCTTCCTCGTATAGTAATACGACTCTCTATTGATAAGAAGGAATAAATATTCAATAGGTAGACAATCAACTTAATTAGTCTATCAATGATGACTTATATATCACCACGACCCGATTAGTGGTACTCAATCTCAACATCCATTCCAATACAACTCTCACGCTTGTAATCGGTTCATTACTCGCAGAATCATTCCTGTATTACTATGGTCCACCACTGACCTACTGTAGTCATTCATTTTCTATGAAATCTTAATAGCTAACCATACGGAGTCCATACATGTCGTATCGAATTCTTCTAAGGAGGCAACATAATCAACATTCCATGATTCATGAAGAACACTCCTGAACTTGGCGTACATATGACATGAAGCAGATAAAATTGCAGAAGAGTTACAATAAAAGCAATGATAGCAGGTTAATACCATTATTAACCATATGTCTTTATTAGGAGACATGAAGCTCAAAGGTTCATTTAGTCCTTTCGTAACATGGTCCTGGCTTATCTCAAGATATGACCTTATAAGATAGATAGCCCGCTCACGGCGATTTCATAAATTAAATCTTTACCAAACTACTATCACGGTTGAGTATCGCACAATCATCAGAAGGAATGTCAATCTTTCAAACCATAATACAATCTTCATGGATTTAACCATTATCACTGTATTCCTCTGGCACGAGCGCTGATAATTGTCTTCTTACACTTAAAGTGTCGGCCACTTCTTTGGCCTTTCCTGATAGTAATATTTCCTTACAATCAATGTCATTTTAACCACCTTCACTAAATTTTTCTACCTCATTTCAAATCACTGCTTATGTGAAAATGCTTTTCTTAAGTCCTTGTGATAAAAAAAATCACGATTTTTCCATAAGTCACTGCCTTAGTCTTTAAATGTAAACATTATCATGGCTGACTCTCGATCGTACTTAGGACGTCTTTTATCTTGGGCCTTTCTTGCTTTAACAATTCTGACCTTCATTGGTTCAATCTATACTTCTTATGGTTTAACACGTGCCCACCTGGCATTATTATAATTATGCCATTTTTCCTTTATCAAATTTCTATTCTTGAGAACTTCAAATATTACCTTTCTCCTTATAAAACCTCTAAGGTTATCCTTAAATCGTTCCTCCTGTATTCCCTAGATACAGGCATATCAAAATATCATTTACTAATACTAGAACCATTGTTTATACACTTTTGAAAAATTTCTCCACTGATCCTTAAAGGTTGTTGTTACCTTAATCCTTTCTAATTCATACTGTCAAAACTCATACTGTCCCTATTAAGGGCGAAATACCAACCTTTATGCATTCCCCTAGGGTTCATCTTAAGTTATCGAAGTTATATCCTTAATTCCACCTTTAAAAAGGTATTTGCATCCTTCCATGGATAAATCAAGTCATATATCTTTGATAGATTATCTTATTCAATCATTCCCACCTCGATAGTCTATACCAACTTCACAATAGCATCTTTATTCAAACTGAGGTCAACCCTTATGGCCTTCAAAAGATAACAATGGTTACCCGCTTTTCCTTCCTAATTTGGTAATGACAACAGGGATGTTCTGGAAGATATTGGTCATGTTCAACGTGAACTTCTTCTTAATAATTCCTCATTTACTTTTGTTATTTATCTCAACAGTCATCTCAATGTTGGGATATCTTTCATACCTGGTGTCTCCCTTTCTGGGTATCATGCCCCCGGTCTTACACTTCACATTCTTGAAGGTCACTTCCTTCATTCAATTTTACTAATTTCTTACTTTCTTGTCTCCTCAGTCTATCTGCGTCTCATTATTTATCCTTCAAACTATCTCAAGGTTTCCTCGACTCCTCCCAACTTACAGGGGATAAACTATATGCATCTCTTATGCCTTCAACCATCAACTTTAACTCATGGTGAATCACCCTCATCCTGACGATTACATACTTTTCGATTTCTATTGCTACGAGTCTTTAGGGTTTCCTCATACCCAACTCCCTTATCATTCCTCAAACTCTATTTTCTTTATTTTCCTTTCCACTTCAGTTTCTTTTATTTTATTTTATTTTCTATTACAATCATTTCATGAACCCACTACTCATTGACTTCAAATATCACGTCGTTCTGGGATTCTTGTCATCAGAACGAATCTTGATAACTTTTACAACTTAGCTTCATAATTCATCATACTCGTCCGCCTTTGTTCTGGCTCTAAAGCTTTTACACTATCTCCATAACCTTGGGAATTACTTTCCCGAAAACAATTGACTGAACTTTAATCAGTTTATTCTAACCTCTGGTTCCGTGCCTTTCTTGGTCTTTCACCAGCGGGTGGCCTCTCTCTTAGAAGGGTAAGTGACAAAAATAGTCTTTTGTGATTCGTCCATCATTTAGAATCTCAAATGATTCCTATATTTCCTTTAGCCAGGCTCTCGCCTCTACTGGGTTCGCTTGTTCCTTGGAACTCTGAGAGCTTAGTGACTTAAAGGTCCTGAAAGAATTTCCCACCGCACTGGCTCCTCAGGGTGGTGGTTGGGGATAATAGTCTAAGTTCTCTTTAGACAAGTCCATGAATTACCGTATAGGAGTACCCTCTCAGGTCTCCTTTCTTTACTCAACTTTCTGTTTCCTTAGTATGAAATGTTTCATCCTTCTCCCATACTTGGGGTTATCTTATACGTTAAAATACTTATTTTCCACTTCATTATGTTATGGGCTCCTTCTTTCTTAATGGCGACCTCCCTGACTATCACGTTCAGGGTTTGCTCTAAATCTTATTCCTCAAACTAGCTTTCATCTAAGATCTCATCTTTAAGCTCTTGAACATTTGGAACCCAAATTTTGTAGGAATACCTCATTAATCCCTTTTCATCTTTCTCGGTATTAATCTCTTATCTATTTGTTGGCTCTCTGCCTTCATTCATCACTTTTTCTGGCACAATATGTTCTTTTCCAATAATTCGGGTTGTATTGCAATCTTAAACAGCTTTTCGGTACCAGCTCCGGTTACCTTCACTTTTATTTCCATTTTCTCAAAATCTCTTATAAACTCTCCCAAAGACATTATCATCTTGAGTCTCTCCTTTTTACTAAGGGCATCAGCCACCACATTGGCTTTCCCCGAATGATAAGAATCTCCCAATCATAATTCTTGATTAGCTCTAACCGCCTCCTCTGGCGTATGTTGAGCTCTTTCTACGTAAAAATGTACTAGAGCTCCTATGTTTTGTGTAAATCTTGCACTTCTCTCCATACAAGTAGTGCCTCCAAAATTTTAGGGAAAAACTATTGCCATGAGTCCAAGCTCATGAGTGGGGATATCGAATTTTATATTCCCTTAATTTTCTTGACGTGTACGCGATTACCTTGTTGTGATGTATAAGAAGCACCCTAATTCCTTATGCGAAGCATCACTACATATCACAAAATCTCATTTTCCATCCGGAAACGCCAACATAGGAGCCGTCACCAACCTTTGCTTCAGTTTTTGAAAGCTGTTCTCGCATTTCTCTGTCCATTCGAACTTCTCAGTCTTATGAGTAAGCCGCGTTAAAGGGGCTACTATCTTTACGAACTTGAACGAACCTCCGGTAGTGACCGACCAATCCTACCTCTAGTAGTTTCCCTAACCATGGTTATCAATTCCTCAGTGGTCCTTTATTCATTCTTGTCAGGATCCCCCACGGGATCCTCCTCAACAACAATCCCTTCTAGGACAACATCCTCAACCGCTACATCCTAAATATGAACATCATCCGGTCCCTCGTTAGGACGCTATATCGGATCCATAATCTGATCTCCAATAAGTAATAAAACATCATCGCGTTGTTGCTCCTCAACCTCAGGGTTCGGAGTCCCGCTACCATATACGATAACGAACTACGCTTCTATCACGATATTTATAAGGGTTCCTATAAGGGTTTTAACTGTCAGTACTACGTTAGGTAGTCCGACTATGAACTTGGCAAGAGTTCTTACTATCTTAGTGAACTTATTATTTTAACGTCATATCATCTCTGAGGTTTATAACGCTTAACTCTGATACCATTTCTGTAACACCCCCAAATCCGGGGTCGGGGATTCGGGTTGTCACGAGTTCCATTTCCTTTATCAATACTTAATCTTAACAGTCAACCAACTACTGAGTACTGTGACCCCACAATATACACACACACACACCACAAGTTATAGTCTCAGAGATGAATATCAAAAATAACACAAGTCATTTTATTCCACAATTATAAACTGTTACACCTTAAAAGGGTTTCTGAATAAATTTACATTTCTTTACCATTATTACAATTCATAAAGATATATAAGTCTGGTACATCAAAAGTTGAAAGCCTAGCCTATTGGTAGTTCCTACCTCAGCTACAACGACATCAACGCCTATAGGAAACTACGAAACGTTTCCTATCCGCTCGCAAATTGGGAGCTTGGTCCTGTTCATCTTGTCTGTCTGTTATTGTGTGATGAAAGAAGAAAGCAAGGGTGAGCAACAAGCCCACCGAAATAATATGTATAATAATTAACAATATATGAGCATTCTCATAGTACTCATGAAAGTCTTGGTCAAGAAGAAATGAACCAAGTTGATATCTTAACGCGACCAAGTCGCAAAATATTCAGTATATATATACCTATATACTTTTCACAATCTTTGAAATCCTCTGACATGTATAATATACACAGAGTTCCAGTTTATAAATGTATAAAAATATCGTTGCAAGGTAATCTCATATATCTAACCTTGTCTAAACATTTTTCTGAAAATCTTTGACATGCACAAGATAATCATTTACTAGATATAAGTTTAAAAGATGAAGTTACAAGATACTCCAATATACTTATATCTTTTCCGAATACTACTTGAACTACCACGGTTCAATGTAGAAATAGTTCATCCCATAGATTAAGCTACAAGACAAAACTTGTATAGAATCAATCTTTGAAATATCATCAAAATGAAATGAAGTTACGAGATACTTCATTTTATGAAAACATCATTTTGAAAACTCGACCCTGCCAACACTCAACAATCGCCCAGCCGTAGCCTTTCTATCGAAATGCTCTGGGTAGTGTTGCAGAAATATCCAATTGGATGATGAACTCATTACGGGAGTTTACCGCGCCAGGAAGACCACTCACGATGATCAGTCACAGTAGTGCAACCCCACCATTTTCTACATGTAGAGGAGAACCTGTCGGATTTACTTGTCAACCGAACACTGGACTCCTAAGGAATGGACCGTCTTAACGGGACTTCCAGGCCATTTGGGCCAATATAATAAGGCTGGGCCGGCGCCACTCGACCACTTACGCCACTCCTAGTTCAGATGAAATCCATGACTCTGAAACGTAAATCTTGTCCCCCCTTTCCCCAAGTAGAAACTTGTTGATACGGCTCCACCAAGAAGTCGTATCTAGTTGGAAAGGAAAACTCACCGATATTTCCCGGGCGATGCCTGTTAATGAATTAACTTGTTCCAAGAATTTTACTTCCCGAGTGTTGGGTAAGTAATCAAAAACTCTTTTATCAACACAACAACCTTGTTGCGAATATAAAATAAACCACAGAGCCAGATACCTCAGGTTTTGAGTGAGTATTTAAATCCCCTTCGAAAGGAAGATCTTAAATATAAAAAAATGAGTTTTGGGATCCGCCCTAACTTTAAAAATCATTTTGAAGACTCGAAAACATTTTTAAGAATGTTTGGAGTAATGCTGATTTAGTAAAATAAATCAGTCCCGATATATTAGAAAATATCTGAATATTATTATTTAAATAATATTCTCATAAGGGTGATCCTTATAAAAATAATCGAGGTAGGAGTTTTAAAACTCATAATTGAAATGAATATTAAATAACCAAAGATATACTTATACGAAACTAGGATCTTTATTTGAATAATCAAAAGTGAGTTTGATTATCGACACATTATTCTTTAATAAAATAAAGAATAATAATTAGTAAATAATCAGAGTCATAAGTTCTCGAATGAATATTCAAATAATAATATTCATTAAATAAAATAAACGGAGTCATATGTCCTCGAATGAATATTCAAAATAATATTCATTAATAAAATAGACGGAGTCATAAGCCCTCGAATGAATATTCAAAATAATATTCATTAATAAAATAAAGTTATCGAATAAACCTTATTCGATTCATAGTTTTGAAAACTATATCTATATATATATATAAATATATATATAATATACTCGGGAACATCGACTCCCGGTTTTAGAAAATATTCACCTTTGGGTCCCCTATACTAAGGGTATACGCAACTACTGCTTATCTCTAGCATAGGTATTATGCAACTTATAAGCAATTGAATCAACAATATATATCAAGATTACGAAATAGACATGCATATATACCATATCACATGCTCCAATATATCTCAAGATTTGCTAATTAACCGCCATGCATCTATCACAAGATAATGCATATACATATGTATACATCACAACAACAATATAACGGGTAGAAAACTTGCCTGAGTGTTCCCGGATAGACTTAAGCTTAGAGTGGGTCTGATAACCTATGAACAACAACATAAGTCGGAATTAAACCCCGGTCGCTTAAGAAACTAGACTTCAACTAATTGAACCCTAACGTTTGCTTATGGTCACTCCTACGCTTAACGAATCACATAAGTCGTTCGAGTACCCTCGGCTCCACCATTTTTAATAAATTAACCATTAAGAATTTTAAGGCGATTCTTCGCGAGTACTCTACCAACTGCCTAATCCACTTTAAATAATTGTTTCATACTCCAATTAGTCATTTAAGGGCCTTAACCAAGGTCTCAAAGTAAAGTGAGGGGTAAAGGTTCGTTCGTAAAACGCCGTTACTTAAAACGGTCGTTTCTCCTAAACCGTAAATCGGATCTAAGCGAACCACATACCAAAACGAAGCTTACGACATGCTCTAGCTAAACATGGCAAATTTAAATATTGGTCAGTGAGTTATCTGGTCCGAGATTCATGTACAACAGTCTAAGGAAAATGGGCATTATGGCGGCTATATTTACGAGTTTTCCAAGTTTCTCACTACACCAAAACCTCACCAAACAACCCACAATTATTAACACATCAAAACCTCAACTACATAATACTATACCAGTCCTTATTCTCCAGATTTTTCATCTCAACCAACCACAATCAAGTTCTATTAACTATAACAAGATTCATTCACCAAATCACTCCAATTTCAAATCAAACTACTAATAATCAAAGATCATGCTTCTCATTTTGGAAACCAACCATCAAACTCACTAATAGTAAAAGTAAAGGCTATGGTTTGAAGTTTATACCTTTCTTGGTAGGTGTTAAGTTGCTAGGAAGCCTTAGGGAGCCTCCTACAAGCTTGATCTTTCCAAAGAAATCAAGAACACAAAGTTAGGGTTTGAAATTTCTAAAAGTACAATTGAAAGAACTGTAAAAATGAAGGTCTTACCATGCTTATTTGGACGATACTTGTGTACAAGAGTTGTAGGACATCTCGATACTTGTGTACAAGAGTTGTAGTACATCTCAATACCTTTCCAACGAGCTATAGAACACAACATTTGAGTGAGTATTGAAGGAGATATGACAATTTCAAGTTGCTGGGTTTGTTTTGACCGAGAGCTTCTCTTCATGGGAGCAAAGTCAAATTTTTAATTTTTGTGTTATGATATTTTGCTTGGTTGATTTCCTTTTTGGCTTGGAAAATTTTGATCTTTTACTATGGTAACTTTTGCATGGCCAAGAATCAACCAACAACACACTTCTTTTTGTCATGCTTATGTCATCATGCTTGTGTCACCTTTTTAACACATGTCATTTCCTTGTGGTTTGATGATGTCACAATTCTTGGCTTCTTGTACAAGCTTGTCTCTTGGTCGCTTATTTGTTTTACGGTTCGCTTAACTTTCGTTCTCGTTCGTCGTTTGAGGGATCATATCTGGGATCTTATTACTTGGGTTCTCCTAAACCTTTCTCAATATTTTATATTCCTTTTATGATCCTCTCTTATAATCCTTGAATTTAAATCATTTTAATCATGTTACCTTATACTCATTTCTTTCGGTATCTGGTGGATTTTCGGGAAAAATCAAAGTGTCCGGATTCGAATTCTAACGACCTTTACATACACTCATTTACTTTATGGAATACTAATACGATCTTAGAATTTCCATAAAAGTACTCCTATATAGCATGGTCTGATAATTTTCCTTAATCAGCATCATCAGAAAAAGTTACTATTTATCCGTGTTTCAAAAATTCCAAAAATTGGGGTTATTACAACCAGGTTCTAAAGAAACTTTTGACAAGGCCCGAAGCTTCGGGAAGGAACGTGGCCTGGTCCATCGAATTAGGGGAGTTCGACCTCGAATATGTTTCCTGAACGGCAATTAAAGCCCAAGCCTTGGCTGATTTCATGGTAGAGTGCACGTTTTCCGGGACGCAGGATCTCACACCAGAAGAACAGCTCACTCGGACCCCGGGAAAATGGAAGCTATTTGTGGATGGTTTGGTAGCCTGAAATAAATGTGGGGTCGACTTAATTCTTTCTAGCCCCGTAGGGTTCACGATATGTCAGACTATAAGGTTTGATTTTCCCCTCACCAATAACGAAGCAGAGTACGAAGCACTCCTAGCAGGAATGGAGTTGGGCCGAAATCTTGAAGCGAAGCACTTAAAGGCATTCAATGACTCTGTATTAGTAGTTAAGCATTTCTAAGGAGAGTATGGGCAAAGGGATCCTCGGAAAAAGTCCTATGCCAATTAGGTAAAAAATGCTTCTTTGTCATTTGAAACTTTTGAGCTAAGTCAAATCGGCAGGGAGAACAATAGCCGAACTGATGTCCTCTCCAGGATAGCTTCGGCTGAGATACATAGCCTAACTGGCTCTATCTACCTCACCGAAGCCAAGACGCCTTCGATCGAGAAGAAGGGATGTCTGCAAATTCACCAAGGCACTGATTGGATGACTCCAATTCAAAATTTTCTGGAAAAAGGAATCCTGCCTTTAGATCGAAGAGAAGTCCTTGAAAATAAAATACAGGGTATCAAGCTACACAATTGTCAATGGAAGGATGTACCACCGATCTGTCAGCCAGCCCCTCGTAAGGTTCTTAAATACTGAAGAGCAACATCAAGCTCTTGAAGCAATGCACGAAGAAATTTTCTAAGAGCATTTGGTCGGTCGATCTCTCGTCTTTAAAATCCTTCGTCAAGGATTCTTTTGGCCGACTTTGCGAGCCGATGTGAGTGAGTATGCGAAGAAATACGAACAATGTCACCTATTCGCCACGGTTCCGAAGCAACCACCCGAAGAAATGACTTCTGTCCTTAGCCCCATTCCATTCACCATTTGGGCCGTAGACATAGTTGAAATTCTCCCTACCAACACCAGATAGGAGAAATACTGCATAATTGCCATCGACTATATGACCACGTGGGTCGAAGCCCGACCATTATCCGCCATAACCGAGGAAGCAGCTAAGAAATTCTTTCTGGAGTAGATCATTCTTAGATTTGGGATTCCAAAAATATTACGTCTCTGACAATGGAACCCATTTTGTTGGAAATAAGTTTCGAAAGTTTCTGCATCACTTTGAGGTTCAACAGAAGTTCAGCTCAGTCGCTCATCCGTAAGGGAACGGGACGATCGAAGCAGCGAACAAAATAATATTTCAAGGAATAAATAAGAGGTTGAGTGAAACCAAGGGAAGATGGGCCGAAGAACTACCTTGGGTCTTATGGACTTACCGAACGATGCCTAGATCTTCCACTAGGGAAACACCATTCAGGTTGGCCTATGGAATAGAAGCCCTGGTTCCGGTCGAAGTGGGCCTAGAGTCTTATAGGACTGAGGTCTACAATGTGGAAACCAATAACTTCAGACTAAGGGCGAATGTGGACCTGTTAGAAGAGGAAAAAGAGGTTGCCCACCAAAGGAACATGAAATACTTACTGCAGGCATCCCAACACTATGACTCCGGAATTAAAAAGAGATCATTCGGCATTGGAGATCTATTCCTAAGGGAATTAGCTGCATCTATGCCGACAAGACAAGGAAAACTTCAGCCGAACTGAGAAGGGCCTTATAAGGTAATTGAGGTCATTCATCCGGGAACTTACAAGCTAGAAACACTGCTTGCGAAGCAATCAAAAACACTTGGCATGCCAGTCGCCTCCGAAAATTTTGTCAGTAAGAAAAAATTCTTTTATTTTTTGTACTTCATTCTGAGTTCTTAACCAAAAATGTAATGATTTGATGATTAATGAAAATGCACTTCTCTCTCGCCAATTTATTACTTAAAAAAGAACTAAGCGGCTGAATGAGTATTATGTAGGGGCAAACCCCGAAGAAGATAAAACCCTTCGGTCGCCACGTCTACTTTGCTTCCGATAAAAAACAGATGGATATTATTTAGGGGCAATCCCACATAGCTTAACATCCTTTACCACATTACTGTTATGAAATTAAAAAAAATGAATACAAGCAGAAACGATGAATGAGGAACTTCTAGGGGCAATCCTGGAAAAAAGAGTTTTCCCTTCGTCCTTCCCTTGTAAATTTTAACAAAGAAAAGCGATATTGCCGAAGGGCGAAGTAAGCCCTGTCCAGGGGCGATCCCGAAAGAAACAAGCCATTCGCCCTCCAATTACGCATCAAAATTTTTCCAGGACCTGAAGAACGAAGGAGGTCTCGTCTAAGGCCGATCTCGAAGAAAATGACCCCTCCCCTTCTGCGCTTAGCATTACTATATATATTACAGTTTATTTTTACAAGTACCGTTTTCGACTGATGGAACGACAGCGCGCTGGCCTAGGGGCAACCTGAAGAAGGCCATCCCCTTGTTCCTTCACCCAAAAGAATTTAACTAGTGTTAACGGCCCGAGGTTATCTCCGGCCTTCGACCTCGGCCCTATAACACTTGGGGCCAAAGAAGGATATGAAAAACAAAAATTGCTAAGGCAAATTAAAAGGCCGAAGATGCAGAGATACTCTACAAACACGAAAAATTGATGAAGCTAAAATTGCTAAGGCAAAATAAAAAGCCGAAGATGCAATAAAAGGAAAGAAGGATGCATTAAAACTTAAAAGCCCGAAGGCAAGTTAAAGCTACAAAGCCCGAAGACAGAAGTATCAATTACAACTTAAAAATAAATTTACAAGTCAAGAAACTTAAGACTGAAGATCCTCATCCAAGAGCTCTTCGTCTTCGCCGGAGGAGACAAGAGGGGCTTCAACCGCTGGCCGGCCGATAGGATCTTCCAGTCTATCGTCCATCAACTGCTTATAATCCCATCCAAGGCCATGAGCCTTATCCAGGACATAATTAGCGCCAAACTGGAAACAACGCTCCTCCGTCTTGTCCAGCTGCTTCATTGTCTTCCGAAGCTCCTTCCGGGACTTCTTCAGTTGGACATTCCGGTGCCCGATTCTCCTATTCGCCTTGGTCAGGTCTGCTTCCAACTGTTGTCTGTCATTCTGCAGCACAATAGCCTGGCCGACCAGCACGCTATTCTAATTCTGCACCCTCTCCAGCTCTTCCTCGGCCGCCGTGGCCCTCCTCTCCAGATCCTTAACCTCGGCCATCCTGGCCTCCATATCCCGGACCTTGTCCTCCACGGCCGCAGCCCAAGGAGCAGCCTACAAAAAATACACAAGGCAAAAATATGTCAAACGAATGAAGGAGAAAAATATGCAGAAAGACTAAGACATATAAATGTAAATTCAACTACGTACCAGAGATAAGAAGGACATCAGCTCGGTACAAGCTTCCGTCGGAGAGGCCGCCGTAAAGGTAGGCAGATCGACAGGGACCTGAAGACTGTGACATAGATCAGAGGCCACATATTTCATTGACTGCCTAGTCGGGTAGACGGTGTGATCGGACGTCAGAACGCCCCACACAGGGTGGTATGTCTGAACGACCCCGTCTCGGCTTCGGGTCCGCTTAGATGAGCCCCCTCCCCCATGAACTCCGGCTCATCCCCCTAGCCGTCTTCCGAAGCCAGAGGAATTTGTCGAAGAGGGGTCGCCCTCTCAGCTTCGGGCCTCTCCTCCGTTTCCTCAGAAGGATCGGGAACCACCTTCTTTCCGGCCACCTTGGCCCTAGCAGTCTCTTCTGCTGCCCTCTTCTTGGCCTCCCTGGCCTTCTTCCCGTCAATAAGGGCTTCCCTGGAAGACACTGAAAAGCACGGAAGAAGGGTCAGTCTAAGCAAGTATGGCATAACTCTAAATAATGAAGACGGGAGGAAGAAAACAGCGAACGAACAAAAGGGAAAATAGTTATACAATGATAAAACTATAATAAAGCTACAAGTACAAAATAAATAGACGAAGGAAGAGTTTTTTACCCCCACCCCACAAGCTCAGAATCCAGTCCTTGTCCCGAAACTCCTCGGGACCGAGCTTGCTCACCTTCGCGTCCACTAGGGCCGCGTAGTTATCCTTCTCTTCGTCCGTCAAGTTCGGCATAATAAGCGTCGAAGAATTGACATCACACCACATCGACATCTCGGCCAGCTTAGGCCCACTGATGAAGCACCAGTGAGTGTGGGTGGTTTTGTTGCTGAAATTGGTAGTCGTCCATTCCGTTCGGCCCGCCCGACGAGCGATGTTGTAGAAGCCCGAGCTTATCAGATTCTTCCGGAAATTGTAGTGATACCGGAAGAGCCGAGTGTAGGGGCGAATACCGTCCTAGAGACACCTATTGTGGAAGCAGTTGATATGGATGAATCCATTGGGATCCATCTTCCCCAATACGATTCTCATCTGACTAAAGAGATGCCTCAGAATCTTCAGCAGCGGCACTCGAAAGCCGCACTTAAATGCAGCCTCAGAAATCCCGAACGCGAAATTTTTATATCCCTTCGGCATGCCAGGGGTGTCGTAGATTCTCTCGTCCTCCTTGACCGTATACAACCAGAAGAAGCCCCGAGGAATGGAGTAGTCAAAATACATCTGACCCACTCGCTCCTTCGACAATTCCGATCGGTTGTTCGCCGCCGGATACGATGCCACGGAACCATAGAGAGCTCGGCCCGTCCGCTCATGACGAATAGACGACGTCCCAGCCAAAGTGTTCACCCTCGGAATGGAGGTCTCAGCAGGAGGATTCGCTCGGTCCACGTCTCTGTATTCGGAAACAGAGAGACAGATTAGTCTATGTACTCGGATTAAACTAAAAAAAGGACAAGGGACCGAGTACATGTCCTAGAACCGAGCAAACAATAAAAATCCCGGAGTCGGCTCCCGAAGGATGTTCTAACAGACAAGTTTTCCTGAAGGAAGTTCTTGCCCCCAGAAATCCTTCTCCTGCCATTTTTAAACTCCGGACAAGAAATGATGCCTAAACACCTTGGTTCGGCTCCCGAAGGTTGTTATATGATCAAGAACCCCCGAAGAGAGTTCTTGATCAAGAACAACTCGCATGCCCTCTTTAAACTCAGTGGTTGCCCCTAAAAAAGCAAAAGCCCAAGAAAAACCTACAAACTACCCAGAAAACGATATCCCACTCCAAAAAACAGCACAAAAACACAAAACAAAGCCCAGAAGGAAACCTCTGGGCTCGCATGAAAACAACAAATATCTTGCACAGAAACTTAAAATGTGTTGAAAAGCAAAGGAACTTACTTATTTGAAGATGTTGGATTGAAATGGGATGATCAGGAAAGGTAGAATTGTTGCTACCCGTGATTGAAAAGCTTGAAATTGTTGTTGCCCGTGATTGAAAAACTTGAAAGAAGTTGGTGTTGTTTGTGTTTGGCTACCGAAAAATGATAAAAGGGAAACGGAGTGTACTGTGACTCTTTATATAGGCGCCTAAAATAGGTTTGAGTGCCAAAAGGGGCGATATTTGGGCGCTTTTGAAATGGACGCTATAGATTGAAACGGTTGAGATTCAATGACTGAGATTGATTCATGAAATGACGTGATAAAACAGCTGTCACATTAATGCACCCACGGACTTGCCACGTGTACGAACGAAAATCGAGGTAAAATCGAAGCAGTCGTCCTAGGGTTTCTTCACCCCAAGATGGGCCTAGACTGATATCCATCGGCCTGCCCGAAGGCCCAGCCGAATGACAGAGATATGTTGGCTATGAGCCCAATAAGGCCCACCGAACGAAGGCCCATTAGACATTGGGTTGAAGGCCCAATAGGACCACAAACCAAAGGCCCAGTCATCCCTGCAGACCGAGGCCCACTTCCGTCCTAACCGTTGGGATCACTCAATCAACCCCCCCTGTTTCTCTCTTCTTAATGGTAAGGGTGTAACGGACGAGACATTAATGGAGGTATCGGGTATAAAACCCCTTGAAAAGTAAGGAATATGACACTCATTTTCTTAAACACTCTCTACTTTTCTTATATTCCATTAAACCACTTTACATCCAGATTCTCATTCTCACACCGGAGGTGAATCGGGGGGACAATCCCTCGCATTCTTTTCCCTTTCAGGTGGCCGCCGAAGGCAGTTCCTGAGGGGCCGAAGCCTGTTCATTCATTTCGAAGAAGATTTGGGCGTAACACTAAGCAAAATCTAAATAAACGAAAGACAACATCAGATATTATCGGCTTGTCGAAAGTTCTAAGAAAAATATAGAAAAGATTGTCAGTGATTTCTCCATAAAAGTAACTTATGATTTTAAGTGAAAAAAAGATGTTATACATAAATTATTGAGTTAATTGCATTTTGCAACCCCTACCTTTCATTGAATAACAAAACTATATACTTACTTTAAAAAATACAGTTTGCAACCCCTACTTTTAGACATCAAATACAATATGCATCCTTTTAACCATTTTGTTAAAAATATTTATATTGTGGAGGGTAAAATTGAAATTCAGCAAAATATTTAAATAATAATTTTATTTTTTTAAAATTAAACTAAAATTTAGAATTTCAAATTATAAAAATAATATTAATGTCAATTATTGTATTACTCAGTATAATTTTTAAAATTTTAAAATATAGATATATTTAGAAACTTTATGATTATATATATAAACATATATTTTTCTTGATAAATATATTTTAAATATTTAGCATTATGATTAATTTAGAGTAATACTAATAGAAAATAGCTATAATTTTTTTAATGTAAAAAATGCATTAAAATAATTATTTTAATTGATTTAAATATTTAGTTATTAATATTAACATCTCAATTTCAATTTTATAACCACAAGGGATGTATGTGATAGTTGATATTGAAAGTTAAGGATTGTAAACTGTGTTTTACAAAGTAAATAAACTGTTTTGATTTTAAATAAAAGGAGGGGGTTACAAAGTGCAATTAACTCTAAATTATTTTTTATAAGTTGTTCATAAGTTATAATGTTTTCAAAAAATTCAAAGTTTTAACATAATAATTTTAAATATAAATATAAATATAAAATTCAAAAGACAAAGTTTAACAAAGGAAGATTCTGGAACAAGTGAAAAAAGAAGTTGATGCAGCAGCTACGGTTTGTCAAGAAGAAAGAGAAATAATGAAAAGCCTAATGTATGACCTAAAATGAGGTGAACAAGGGCGATCTCTTATTTTGCAAAACAACTCACCAATTTGCACAACGGGCTTTCAGCCCAAAATAGCTCAAAATGTGAATTACTTTGCACAAGATATCGTGGGCTTTAATTTTTCAGGCCCAGGTTCAAAATGATATCTTTGTACTTTATTACAAGCCGATATCTGAGATAGTTCGCAGGTCAATTTCGTACGCCACGCAACAACTCAAACTAAGGGGGCATTCGGATGTATCACGAAGGAATATGTAATGAGAATGGAAGCATGAAAAATGGGATCAGTTCCATTGATAATGAAAGGAAATTCAAGTTTACATTGGATTTGATTACTTATCGAGAGCTAAAGAGGTTTGTTTCCCTACCACTAGATTATTAATCTAAACTCTATCAATTAAAATTAAGATTTCGATTTCTCTTAATCAGACATATTTATCATTAACTAAACACCTCCTATAACTTCTTCAATTTGACATTACCAATTTTAAATATATGGGCGCAGCAGTACACTGTCCTTTTTGAGTTCAGTATTCGATATATATGACACTACACGAAAGTATATAAATTAACTAAAAAATATATAATACTAATTTATAATATTTGTTATTTGTTATAATGACATAATAGAAAATACATGATTTACATGATTTTCATATTAACCTTTTTAAATATTATATAGAGGCATATAAAAATTCAAAATCCGAAAATTTCAAATTGATCGGATCATAACTCAATCAGAAAAGGTTCAACCTAACGAAATTTTATTTTTTAATACGTGCTGAGATCCGGTCCATGAATGGTTTGATGTCACATATATTTAGTTTGATGGGATGAACATGGGAACCAAAATGAATCATAGAATTAAAAATTTTAGTTTTGGACTTTGGACGCTTTTACAATATCTCCAATATTAAATACTCCTTAACTAAAGGTATAGGTAGCATATCATAAAAAAAATTATAGAAATCTTGTAAAAAATATACATTCTAATGGGACATTCTTCTTAGTTAAAAATTTAACTAATGTATGATGTTGATCATATTTGTTAAATCTCTAGTAACCTGTAATCAAATATCACATCATACGTTATTATATTAAAATAAAATATTTTATTAATAAAAACTTGAAATAATAAAAACATATTATTTCATAAATATAGCCAAATAGCCAATTTTGTTGAAGGAAAATGTGCATGCATCCAGTCCACAGAGTCGACATATGCGAACAAAAGGTGTGCAGCAGGCTGGAGCCAAAAAAGACAAGAACGTTATTGTAATGCCAACCACAATCCACATGGACCATGGAGGGACCATTCCTCAAAAAGAAATTTAAGAACCCTAGAATCTCACCCTTCTGTTTTCATCTTACACATTTTTTATCATATAATTCATTTCTGAGAGTGACAAGAAACGTCCTTCATACTTTACAGTATCAAAATTTATATCCCATTCTCATCTTTTGTTCAGTTCTTGGGGACTGAGTACTGAGTAGGGATCGATCAATGTGCCAAGTACTGTGAGAAAACTAGTCTTGGAACAAATGTAATAAAAACACATATTGATGTACCAAGAACTGTGACAAAACCAGTCTGGGTAATACAAACACATTATATTAGATACGTCGCACTCCATGTCAAATGGTATTTATCATGAGAATAATTACAGTGGTTTCTCGTATTTTTTGTTATCATTCTGCATTTTCGTTAGATGAGAAAAGCAATTGTTATATATTTGAAACACCACCATTGTTATACAAATTCTAATTAACTAAAAGTATGTTATATAGTTATATATATTTTTATATTATCAATATTAGCATGATCAATATTTTCGGTCGGATGTTGGTTGGTAATAATTTTTATAACCGAGTAGGAATTTATTTACGACCAGGTTTTAACTGATCATTTTTAGTGGTCGGTTGTGATTGATTTTCATTATTTCCAACCCAATAAGTTCATTTCTGATCAATTTTCATAATCATAAATGTGTGTTGTGCCCTTTTCTTGTACTGATACTATGCATTCAGTAACGAGGAATTCTCAATATCAATTTATATATTTTAAAAATTTATATATATAATCAAAAATATGGTGACCCTTATTTGTGAACAACTGATACATTTATTTGATCAAATTTTGTGATCGAAAATGTGCGTTTTTGTCAATAGGTCACTGGGTACATGACTATATGATAATGATTTAATTGCCACTGCTTTTCCGTTCTAGTTGTGATATACTTGTAGCTTTTTTATGTAGAAAATTCTAAAGTCGACAAAGGCAGATGCTCACATGCTACTGTTCACATTTTAGCCACTGTTCACATTTTACACAACCTCCCCTGAGAGGAACTAGAACTATTACTTTTCTTAAAAAAAAAAGAGTTGTCCTTTTTTAATATATAAAATGATCTAAGTTACTCTTAATTCTCCTTTCACATTTTGATGACTTGACGTGTAATTTTGTCTACGAAGCCTCCGTGGTCAATAGTCATCTGTAAAAATTTACAGAACATATGAATACCGGTATATAACATGCATCCTAAAACATGTCTAGATTTTATCGGCATATAACGAAATTGCATCTTTTGTTGATGTAAAATATATAAAACAAATAATGTTATCGGTTAATAGTGAAACCAGTAAATTACTTACCGAAACATTGATTTTTTTTTCATGTTAAAAAGTAAATGAAAATACTTACATTAATTTTCTAGTGATCCCTACGCTTCACATAAGGAGACAATATATGATACATATTTTTATTAGCACACAATTTTTCATTAAAATGTACCATAAATTTTAAAAACCAAGCATGAAGAAGGCATTCATTTTCATCCAAGTGCAAAAAATGTTGGTACTCCAGATAGAATTGCAGTCTGCAGACATACTTGTGTTGTGAAATAGAGTAGAACAAAAATGGGCACAAGTCAACTAGGTATAAGATAATGTACTAGCTCTGTCAAACACTTGACAAAATACAAAATCAAGTGGATCAAATCCCAATCCCAAAAAACCGCTGCGGATGATAAGGTAGCACTGTTCAGATATACAAGGATATTGGATTCATATAAAAATAATTTTTCAATTGTCACCTGTCAGTCAAATGTTTGAAATAATTTTTTTCCCCTTCCAGGCCCAAGGCCTTCACACAGAGAGATACTCACACACACATTTAAACTTTATCTATATGATTTAAGAGTGCTAAAATGGGTCAGAAAGAAGTAAGTTCAAGCTACTTACTACAACACAGAGACATTAAGAAAATGATACAATAGAAAACAGTTGAAGATATATACATACAAACCTTTAATGAAAAGAAGATATATCATACGAAGAAAGAGATATCGGGCAGGGAAAATACAGTGTTCTTAGAAATTAGGGTTTCTCATGCGACAAACAACAGGTGAAGCAACCACATGATCTAATATATCCTTCAACTTAAAGTTAATTAGATCATGCTGGCAGCTTCAACTATTGTCATTGCATGACTTCAAACTCTTGGCAGGATGAACTAGAAATAGATGAATGCGTATATACATAATGAGAGAGAGAGAGAGAGATGAGGTATTTCGTTTTGTTTCGTGATAGATGGATTATTATTACGGAGGAGGAGGATAAGGGAGGATGAGCTAGGAGGGTATAAATAGAGAAGGTGATGCAAGCTCGGTTGGAGTCTTGAAGATGTCACATGAGTTTGTTTAAAATCTACTCAAAAAAGTATTATCCCTTACCTGATGGCTTTCAATATTTTTTCAAAATATGTCTCTTTCATCCATTTCATTAGGCCTTTTTGAAAATACTACACTCGCATTTTAAAATAACTATAAAGTATATTTCTGTAATTTATTTTTAAAATTTTCTTTTTTTATAAAAATTTGAATATTATATTTTTATTTAGAAGAAAAAAATTTAAAAAATAATTATGCAACTACATTTAATAAGAGCATTAAAGTGTGTGTTGAGTCCCCGTTCCCCAATGTAAAAAATTGAGGGGGACGGAGTGAGTATCATTTTCTTTTAAAAAATGTAAAAATATGCTTTTCTTATTTTTATTTGTAGAAATGCAATTTTCAATTTTTTCATATTATTACAATTTTTTTGCAACTCGGATGCAAGTAGATGAAAACTCGTATCATCTTTGCAGCTTTATACAATTAGATGCAAATTGCAACCCAACCAAAAACAAGTTCAATTATAATCAAAAACCTTCGTGCAATTAGTTGTAAATCATTTTGGTTATAACGTATTTTTGTAAATATTTTCAGAAAATAGTAAAATTATTAAATAATTAAAAAAGTAATATTTTCAGTAATTTTCCTTATTATTATATACACCCTACGTATTATTTTATACACCATTTTCAAAAAATAATTAATAGTATAAAACATGTCTATCCCTGTTTTTAATATAAATTCAAGAAAACTTTTTAAAAATTATTTATATATTTATTGCTTTTAAAAATTGGAACTTTTGAAATTTAACCGCATTCTTATTTTTCAATGTGTTAGCAGAAAGTATATTTTATGGAATTTTATTCAAATTACTTTTTTTGTTAATATTTATAATAATTTACAAATAATATATATAATAGGATGGAGAGAGAATGCATTGCAATTTCAAAGGCAGTAAAATTGCTGTGGTCCTTGGAATATGAAAAATTGATTACCGTCACGCGGGTTTAGCAAGACTTCAAGAGTTCGTGTTTGCTCTACTGCATTTATTAACTCTCCTTTTGAATTCAAAAATGAGGAAACTGCAATTAATTTCTATATATGTAAAATTGATAAAATGATAACCAAAATATTACTGTACTCTACGCCACTAATGCAAAACAAATCCCATAAGTTCACTGCTAAGAACATTTATCTATTAGGGATAAGTTAGTTACATTCCCTGATTTTTAAATATGAAATCAATTCCGAAATCATCTCGATAGCTGTTGAATGTTCGTTTTTTGGTCGTTCGAGTGGAAAACACTTAAAAGCTCTGGCAGGATTAAAGATTGCATTTAACATTTTAGTAGACTTGACAATTCGTTCGTTTCGTATATTTTCGTATAATGTGTTCGTGTACTTTCGTTTTGTGTCGTTTCGTGTATGTCGTATTAATTGAATATTAATATATATTAAATTTAATATTAATATAAACTAAAATATAAGATTTTTAGGTAGAAAAAATATAAAATATATGAAAAATATATATTTAGGTCTCAATTCTATACAATATAATGAAATCAAATAATATTTTAAAAATAAATATGAATACATTTATTATAATTCGACATATATTTATAAAAAATATTAAAATTTAATTATAATATTTATTTATGTCGTATACTTCGTGTCGTGTCGTATACTCGAAGGTTAAATACAAACCCGACACTAAATCTCGACCGTATACTTTTGTGTTCGTGTAATTTCGTGTCATATACCAAAAATGCAAACACAAATATTAAATTTTTATGTCGTGTCCAAAATTACCGGGTCTACATTTTAGCGGGTGTTCATAAACACATCACGCATGCTAAGGTGTTCATAAACACATCAAACATGCTAAGCTTACACGTAAAATTTAAATTTAACTCATTTTGATTGATGTAATTTTCGGGCATGCAAGATGTCCGCCATTATTAAGAAGTAGGAACCAATGAAAATTAGCTAAACTTACGAAATTTTGTATTCATAGGTAAAAAAAATTTTGTTGAACTATATTTAGAGGGTAGTTTTTGTTGGATCCGTTTTGGAAAAAGCTTTAAGAAAGTTTAAAGCTTTGATATTATGAAGTAAAATGTTCCCATTACACAATAATACTAATTACTGCAATTATGGTTTCGAATAATAACTGCAGCACTGTGTACAAGCAGGAAACTATGTAATGTAACTGTCGAAACATAAATATTGGATTTATATGGGTGGCTACATATATATTCCAACGTAATATAGATTTTTATTTGATAGGCATTGTACCGGAATAGGCGAGTTGCTAAAAAAAGGAAAATCAAATAATACAGGTTGTTTTGGCAGGTTGCGTTTCTCGAAGATGTATCATTTGGCATACCCTTCTGTATGCAAAATACAGGTTTTAATAATGTAAGTACAGGTAACGCAAGGAGAAAACAGCACACAATGTAAGACGTGGTGGTCCAAATTATGAAAGAGAGACTTGTTGAGCCCTCGGAACAAAGTGTAAATTCTTAATATCTATTATCCTAGTATGAAATACAAACACACTACCTAACATTTTTCTATTCAAGCTTATTTAAGATAATATCTTTGTTATAATATACAATACTATTTTGCTGAGTTGGTTGTTTTCAGAAAGAGCAGCTTGAGAACATAACTTGCCATCTTGATCCCTGATAACTTCGGATCAAGCTCTACATTTCAATGAGCCAAGCATCAAAGGGCTGCCCGCCTACATTTTAAAGAATCAAGCATGAGATAAGTCGGGATTCACAGCCTTCCGTCGCTCAGAGATGACTAAATTGATGGAACAACAGTTCCATTGTGTAACAGTTACTCAATCACTTTCCACGAAGATTCACCTCTAATCAAATTAGGTGTGTCTGATTGTTACATGTCTAACAATAAAATGCAAAGAGATAGAGGGAATACTTAAGGTCAAGTCTTTCACCAAACACAGGGCGTCAAACAGAAAAACGTGAAGAGATAGATGCGGTGGTCAAGGAGACTAGGCACCTCCACACAAACGCCATTACCCACACCCGTGTAGTGATGTTGGCAGATGATCTGTCATTATTTGTTTAACAAAAGACACAAGTTTTCCACCACCATAATCTGATATCTCAGATAGCATCCAGAATCTGATGTTGAGTTGAAATCAGTTGGGAATGAGAAAGAACTATCTAACCCCTCTCTCATTCACCAAGTGCAAATAAAGTAATATATAACTCGAGATCCACCAACTGCTACTATCCAAAGCATAATTTTGTTATTTCGAATATATCCAGCAAGGCCTCGATATATGAGTAAAAGTGTATAATGATCAAGGACATCACTAACATAAATGCAAAGAGATGACAGCATTACTATATAATGTGCTGGTCAAAACTAAGAAAGCCGTTGTCTGCTGTACCAACATACAAAACCTGAATTCAAGCTTATATCCTGGTAATTGGGAAAAACTGAGCTTCTACATATAGCGTCAAATTGCATTTTTCAGTTGCATGACAAAGCTTTAAAGTTTTAAAAGAAAGCAAAATTCAATGATTTTAAGATATTATTGCTCTAAAAAGTATTGAAAATAAATCACCAGTACAGTTCCTAATTTCATAACAACCGCCTGTCATAAATTAGCCTTCACCATTGGGGTCATATATTAAAAAAGATACTTTTGGATGGTAAAAAGACCAATAAGTTCCCCTCATTCACTCTTGAATACATGGCATCCAGAAGAGTGAAAGGGGCATCCAACAGTTTCAGATTCTTTGGTACAAGCTACTGAACTGAACCAAGGGAAGATCAGGGTGCAAATGATGTAATTTAACATCAGACTCGTCAATAGATGAGGCAACAGTTCTATATCGCTGAATTCCCAAGTAAGCACTTGGTTAAAGAGACCAGGTTATACCATGGTGGTGGAATCACTCATATCTGGGAGCAAAACAGCTTCACATCTATAGGGAGTACAGCCTGATTCTCAAAGATAAGGCGAATTGTTTTCATGAACATATCTTAACACCTACTCACCAGAGTCCACTTCAAGATGTTTGCCAATGCGGAAGATGTCAAACTCTGCAAGTACATGCCTTTTTTACTTTGCAGAGCTAGGTCAAACTAAGGAAATTCAGCCATCAGTTTAAGTGATTGATAGTTATCGTTACCATATGCTCTAGCTTAGTAAGGCAGTCTTTTTGCTCCGAATATGGGAAGGTTACTACCTACTACATGAGCTACTGTACAACTAAGATATTACCGCTAGAGTCAATATACAAACCACACCTTGAATAGGTGCGTGCAGCTCATGTATTTTTTCTTGTCCTTCCAGAAAAAAATAGATTATTTTCTGGTTGGTGTTTTGGCAAACTTTAAAATTACGTGATTCGGGACATGTAAGAGGAGTGGGATTTTAGATTAGATCTATAAACCTCTCTGGATTATTTGCAAGAACAGAATTACATTACTTTCTAATTTTATAGGAGATATTATTAATCTTAACGATTAAATTCATAAAATAAACCAAGACAGTATGCATGTTAGAATATTATAGAGTTTAGATTTTATTTAGTAGTTTTTACTCATTTTCAACTCTATATATAATTAAATAACCCTCATATTTTATCCACTAAAGTCTAATATATATCAGGTAGACTATGTTTCGGATTTTAGAAGTCTTAAAATTGGGGACACGGGTACGGGGACACGGCATATCTTACAAATAAACAAGTATGTTAAGTCAGATATCTAAGAATAAAGTAACAACATAACTTAGATTAAAGTTAATTTTCTAAAGAACTTTACGAATTTGGATCTTCTCAACTTTTATATCATTATAGCTTCTTTTAGTCTTCTTAAATATTTATTTTGAATATTAAGTGTGACTAATATTTGCTCAATAAATTGGTCAAAGTGTCCATGTTTCAGTCAAAGGATCCGACACGGAATAAGTGTCGTGTCCGAGTGTCCGAGTGTCCAAGTGTCCGATACGGGTACGGCAACCTAAACAGAAGAGTCGGAGTAACTTAGCAGGTAGATAATATATATTGTAACCATAGAAACTACGAGTCTACAATCATAGCTTCTGTGAAATAAACATGAATGATTGTCGCTAGAACAAAACCAAGCAAAATAAAACCTACATAGGAGTGTAATCACAAGAAAGAAACATCATGCTAAATATATGACAATTCCATCCGCCAATTCCTTTCACTGAAAATAATAATAACAATAAAAATTTAAGAACAGGAACATTGCAAAATGATATTTTAGCAAACGTAAGAGACAGAGGTGCAAGTTCACAAACTATTTTAATGTAGGGATAAGAAGAGTTGAAAGACTTAGTGTAGCAACATCTTAATCTTTCAAACAGAAAACAAGCCTAACCAATTCAAAGGATAACAATCCCTCTCTCTATTGCTTAAGCTCAACTTTCTTCTTCTGCCACAGGCGATCAACTGCACTATCAGCATCTCCCTGTAGAAACAAGAAAATTACAAAATTATAACATGTTGCTGATTTCATACCACAAACAGGAAATTTACAATAGTTTATTATCACAAACAGCCAGGCTAGAGGCGGCCAATGTTACACCATATTTTAGAAAAGGAAACGGAAATGTACTAACCTAGAAAGTACTGATCGTGTTGGTGCACAATAACACTAGGAGCTAAATAAAAAGAAAAAATGGTACTGATCGTGTTGGGTAAGCTTTTCATTCTACTACTACAGCCACATAAAACTGCTCCGTACACACTCCCAACAACTATCTACAAACACGAGTACAATATGGGAGAGTACAATCGTATGAGGTCTCGACTCGGATGTAGTAACTTATTATTATTAATTTTAACAGAACACCAAGCATTATGCACTATAAGATCAAAATATAAGGAACAAGTCTTATATCTCGAAAAACAATTTCTAAACAATCCACAAATACAGCAACAAATTAGGAATATTAGAAATACAACTAAATTTAAACAACGCATTATGATAAAAGGAAGAGGGGGACCTGAGCACGGACGAAACCACAGAGAGCAAAAGTGGTGAAACCACCGGTGTAAACGCCCTTATCATCCAAATGACCAACATTGATTTGAACAGAGGCGTGATCCTTTGACGTAATCAACCGATTCGTAGCAGAACTACAATCAAAATTACATAAATAAATATTAAAACTCAAAATAAGAGATAATAATATAGCAAAATAAAATGCGAAAAAATATGTACCATTTTCTAGGGATGTAAAGATCCATGTTTTGACCTTCATCGTTCATCATCTTGACTGGATAGGCAGGCTTATTGACAAGTAAAGGTGGAGAGTGATGGGCGAAGGGAGCTTCAGAGTTTGATATTATGATAATAATAATAATAATAATAATAAATGGTCTAAACCCTAGCTATGTTGGATAATTTGAGTTCTGAATGGACCAGTTCAAACTCACCCGTTATTCATGGGATTAAACAGAGTATATGATTGTAATTCTTTAATTTTTTTAATCTCATATTTATTTTGTAAAAAATTAGTGAAAGGTTATTCGAAGAATAATAGGCCTTCAAATTATCCAATCCCATGTTTGTTTTGTGAGATTAGAGGATAGAACTATAATCCCTTCTAATAGTTGGTGGGAGAAAATATTATTTATCCCCTCAAACAAATCATTTTTTGAGGGATTATAATCCCCTCGTTTTTATCACATGTGAAACAAATATAGAATTGAAAATTTTAAAATATGAAAATTATGATCACATGGCTTTGGAGGAAGGAGAGTCATCTGCATCAAAATCTGAGGTACATATCCTAACCACCATTGATTTGAATGCTTCATAATATAATGAAATTGTTGAAAAGATGAGTGTAAAAATATTTCACATTCAAACAAGTATGATGGTTGCTATTGAGAAAATGAGTAGGCTGTCGAAAGCGAATGAGAAACTTGAGATTGAGAAACAAGAACTAGAGTTATAGCTTGTTAGTCTAAAAGCAGTTAGACAAGAAAATGAATATCTAAAAAATAAGCTGAAATGTGCAGAGAAAGTAGAAGCTACATCTAGAGACAAAATTAAGAAAAAATTATCTTAAGCTTAAGTCATTTAAAAATGCATCTCAATTGGTTGGTCAATATCATGAAAAAAACAAGTCATGTGTTAACATTGTTGTTGGATTGGACTATGAGGCTGGTGCATATCAAAAGAAAGTTATATTAACATGAAAAAGGAAAGTATGAACAAAGAAGTTCATGTAGTGCTTAAAAATGTGAATGCACCCTTGTTCATAGTCTGTGAGGTGAACTTCAGTGAAGATGAGCTTATCATCAAGGAAGAAATTGCAGATGAAGATGAAGAAAAGAAAAATGCAAAACCTACTCTCAACAATGAATTTGAGAAAAAACCTGAAGCCAGTCCAGTCATCAAGACACCAATAATTGAAATAAAAAATGAAGGCTCAAGAAAGAAATAAAAAAACAAAAATGGAAAGTTATGTGTCAAAAAAACAACAACTATACCTATGTTGTAGATGCTCCCAGAAAGCAGTGTCAAAGATGTGGCTCAACAAATTATCTAACTTATCTTTGTAAATAGGTTGTTAGTGAGCCAAAGTTTGGAGCCTGCAAGTACAATGAAGCTCAAGCTGATGACCCATACTCTTTCTGTGACAAGTTTGATTGCATACCATGCAACATGAAAGTTATGACTAGTTGTCATAAATTGAGAAAAGATCTAAAAGAAGTTAACCCTAGATCTGTGATCAAAGAAGAAAATGTTATTCAAACTATGAAAGTTGTTTCTTTTGATTGTTCAATTCTACTTCTGTTAACTCTATAAAGAAGAAAAAAGTTCCCAACACTGCTTGAGTAGCTAAACACACTTAAAACTCATTCTGCACAGGGCAAGAAGAATAAATTCAAGTGGATCATTGATAGTGGATTCTCCAGAAATATGACAGGTGATAAAACCCTACTATCACAGTTTGAGGAGATGGTTGGTCCTTTGGTGACCTTTGGAGACAACAACAAAAGATTCATAATGGGATATGACAGTTTGATTTTTGGAAATGTTATCATTCAGGATGTAGCACTGGTTGCGGGTTTTGAAGTAAATCTTCTAAGTGTCAGTCAATTTACAGACAAGGGATTCAAGGTTATTTTTGACAAAGAAGATTTCTCAATCACAAGCAAAAAAGACTGATAAAGTTGCTCTAAAAGAAGTAAAGAAAGAAATCCTATTTATTGCAGACATGAATTCAGCAAGAAAGGACAAGATATGTTGCTTTTACACCAAGACATCAAGTGAGCAAAGCAAACTCTGACACAAGAAGCTCTCTCACTTAAACTACAAATCAATCAATACTCTTGTTAAGAGAGAATTGGTGAGAGATATGCCAACTTTGAAATTTGCTCAAAATAAAGTTTGTGAAACTTGTCAGAAAGGCAAAATGAAGAGGTCAAGTCACAAAAGCAAAGTTGTGAACTCCATTAATGCTCCACTACAACTCATTCATATGGATTTATTTGGTCCTGTGAATGTCATGTCCATCTCTAAGAAGAAGTACGACTCCTCAATGTACACTTGGGTGGAATTTATGCATTCAAGAGTTGAAACTCCACACATTATCATTGAACACATAAAGTAGATTGAAAAGCAAGCTGAATATCAAAATTCTGTCAAAAGATTGAGGAATGACAATGATACTGAATTCAGAAATGCAATACTAAGTAAATTCTGTAAAGACAAAGGCATTACTCAAGAGTTTTCTGCTCCAAGAACGCCTCAACAAAATGGTATGGTTGAAAGAAAGAACAGAACTCTAGTTGAAGCTACAAGGACAATACTGCAGGATGCCAAGTTTCCGACCAGTTTTTGGGAAGAAGCTGTTAACACAACATGCTATACTCAGAATAGATATTTGGTGAACAAAAATAATTACAAGTCACCCTCCTCAATCATGTCAAAAAAGGAAGCCTGCAGTTAAGCATCTTCATGTGTTTGAAATCAAGTTCTTTGTGTTAAAAGAAACTCTGAGTATATGTTGGGAAATTTGACTCCAAAGTATTTGAAGCTATTTTTCTTGGATATTCATTGGAAATGACTGCTTGCAGAGTTTATGTTCTAGAGCAAAATAAGTTAATGGAGAGCACAAATGTGACATTTGATGATGACAAGTATCCTGGCTTGGAATGCATTGATGAAAATGAAGCCGACGCTTTGAAATTTGATAATCTCAACCTTGACAATGATTCTGAACAAGAAGTTGAAAAAATGCAGATAATGGAGCAGAAGAAGTAACAAGTGAACCAGTGAACTCTGAAAATGAGAATTCATCTCAAGAAAGAAGCTTACCTAAATTTGATAGCACAAATTCAGGGGAAGAAAGAATTGATGGTTTTGTAAGTCATGCCAACAATAAAAAAAATAAAGACAATTCTAGTCATTAAAATCATCACATCATAAAATGGGAAAGGATTGATACAAGGGATACTATAATTGGTGATCATAATGCTGATGTGAGGACTAGAAGTGTCACTGCAAATGAATGCGTACATGCATACTTTCTGTCTCAAATTGAGCCTAAGAAAACTGAAAAAGCTCTACTTGATCCTTATTGGATAACTGTTATGCAAGAAGAACTAAATCAATTTGAAAGAAATAAAGTTTAGGAATTTGTTCTTGCACTAAGAAATAGAAGCATCATTGGAATAAAATGGGTGTACGGGAACAAAATGGATGAAAATAGTGTTGTAACTAGAAACAAAGCAAGACTGGTTGCCAAAGGCTACTCACAAGAAGAAGGGATTGACTATAATGAAATCTTTGCTCCATTTGCATGACTTAAAACAATAAGGATTTTTCTTGTATTTACTTGTTAGGAGTGTATGTGCATTAGTTTGATGATATGTTTAACAAAATACTTAAGTAGAAATTTAGTGTCTGTAGCCTCAACGGATAAGACCACTTTGGCTATCCGTTGATGGTGTAGCTTTACTTAGAAATAAGTCTAGTGTTGTAGCATGTTTCAGTCTCTGCATTTAAAATGTAATTCTTGGAAGTTGAGAGAAACTATGAGTCATGTTGACTGCTAGATGATATGCAGATAGGAAGGCCAATTGTAAATACTTCATGCCTTGTAATTTTGTATAAGTGAAGTGGTATCAACGGATGACTTAAAGACCTTCAACGGATGAGAAGCTAAGCTTCAACGGATGTCTCTAAAGCTTCAACGGATAAAGTCATCAATGGATAACATCCTTCAACGGATGAGTGCATCAACGGATGAAAGCTTCAACGGATAACATCCTTCAACGGATGAGTACATCAACGGATGAAAGCTTCAACGGATGTTCTGATGATTAGCCGTTGATAAGGGGTAGTTGTACCTTCAAACAGAGGCACATGGGTTGATAGAGACAACTGAGATGTGGTAGCCGAATTTCAGGAACAACAGAAAAAGCAGCCGTTCTTCTTTAGTACAAAGATGCAATAGTCAACAAAGTACTGGAGTGAACAGGAAAAGAAGCAAGTGAAGATCTTATTTTATTACTGTATTTTATATTGTTCTTCACTTGTACACTTGGTAATATATAAACCAAGTAGAAGCTAGTAATTAGAAGAGAGATTTTCCAGAGCTGTTTAGAAAAATATTGAGAGAAAATTCATCTAGTTTGTACTAGGATGCAGCTGTGATCAACATTGTTTAATCACAGATTTTCTAAAATACCATCTCTGGTGGAACAACAAATCCACCAGAAAAGTTTTTAAGGTCTGTTGTGTTCTTTACATTTGTGCTTGAATATATATCTGTCTGTATTAGCTTAAAGCAATTCACACACTTGTTCTTCTTGAACACACAACTTTCATAAACTGCTCAAAACTTGAAAAAGTTTTGAGATTTACATTCAACCCCCCTTCTGTAAATCTCATTGTTAGTCCACTAGGAATAACAATTGGTATCAGAGCAGGCTCTTGACATACAAAGAGTTTAAAGATCTTGGAATCTAACAAAGATGAGTAAGAAGGATATTGGAGTAAAGATCCCAGTTCTTGACAAAGACAGTTATCACCATTGGAAGGTGAAAATGCACCTTCATCTACTCTCCCAAGATGAAGGTTATGTAAACTGCATTGAGAATGGTCCTCACATTCCCCACAAAGTAGCAACAGTTGCTACAGCCACAGTTGCTGTTGGTCAATCCATTCCAAAACCTAGAGCAGAATGGACAATGGAAGACACAGAAGAAGTCCACAAGGATAAGAAGGCTATGAACATTTTGTTTAATGGTCTTAACATGGATATGTTTGATAATGTGATAAATTGCACAACTGCCAAAGAGGTTTGGGACACAGTTCAACTACTGTGTGAAGGTACAGAACAAGTGAAAGAAAACAAAATGCAGCTTCTCATTCAACAGTATGAATACTTTCATTTTGAAGAAAATGAATCTTTAAATGAAACATTCAATAGGTTCCAAAAGCTGTTGAATGGACTGAAGCTGTATGGAAGAGTGTACCAGGTGAAGGATTCAAATCTTAAATTTTTAAGATCCTTGCCAAAGGAATGGAAACCCATGACTGTCTCCTTAAGAAACTCTCAAGATTATAAGGACTTCACTCTTGAAAGATTGTATGGAATCTTGAAGACTTATGAACTAGAGCTGGAACAGGATGAGATATTGGAGAAGGGGAGAAAGAAAGGAAATTCAGTTGCATTGGTAGCTGAAGATGAGAGGAAATGCAGACAAGAAACTGCAAGATCTACATCAAACTCCAAAGATGGTATAAGAAATCAGGAATCAAGCAAGGGGAAAGAGCAAGTTGCTGAAAATGAAGACAACTCCAGCCAAGATGACTCAGATGGTATTGATGAGCATCTTGCATTTCTGTCCAGAAGATTTGCAAAGATGAAATTCAAGAAAAACACTAGAGCCACTAAACCTCACAAAAACACTGTGGACAAATCCAAGTTCAAGTGTTTCAATTGTGGTATAAGTGGACACTTTGCAGGTGAGTGCAGAAAGCCAACTTCTGAAAAGAAGAAATTTGAACAAGTAGATTACAAAAAGAAATATTTTGATCTACTCAAGCAAAAGGAGAGGGCTTTCATTACTCAAGAAAGGGACTGGGCAGCTAATGGAGATGAAGAGGATGAAGATGTGGAGTATGTCAACCTTGCTCTCATGGCTGATTCTGAAGAAAATGAAGTTAGTTCATCAAGCAATCAGGTAATCACTACTGACTTAACACAGCTTACTAAAGAAGAGTGCAATGATGCTTTTAATGACATGTCTACTGAATTATATCATTTGCGTGTGTCTCTTAAATCTCTTGCTAAAGAAAATAGTAGGATTAGAGAGAACAATCTGTTTTTAAGTAATAGAAATGCTTTGTTAGAAGATAAGATGATTGACCTAGAGAAAACAAAGTTGCATTGTATATCTGTTGAAAATGAACTAGCTGAATCTGTTAAGAAAGTAGAAATACTTTCCAATCAATTAGAGAAAGAGCAAGAGGTGATTAAAGCCTGGAAGACATCTAGGGATGTAAGTGCTCAAATTGCTAAGGTCCAAGGAATTGAATCATTCTGTGAAACTGCCTGGGATAAAAATAAAAAGAAACTGGAATTAATTGATGGGCTGTCAACGGATGTGGAATCAACGGATGATGAAAGTTATCCGTTGAAGGAAGAAAAGGAGCATCCGTTGAAGGTTCCTCAATCAAAACAGGCAGATGTTTCTAAAAGAGAGAATCTAAAGAAACTCAACAAAAAGTTTGGTTCAACTTCAAAGAACTTTGTCAAAGAAGAAGCAAGCACATCCAAAGATGTCAGTAAGGTGAATGTAGGGCACATGACCTTAGAACAGTTAACTAATAGGCTCAAGATGGTTGAGGATAAAAAGGAATCTAAAAGAAAATCCAACAGAAATGGGAAGGTAGGAGTTAATAAACACAACAATTACACACCTGATAGGTATGCTCCTAGAAAAAGCTGTATGCATTGTAGTAGTGTTAATCATCTATCTGCTAATTGTAAATCCATTAAGAAGACTCCCATAACTGTACCCTCTTCTATGCCTAATATGTCTGCATCACCTCTGCATGCTATGCCTGTTATGTCTCAACAAAATCCTTATGCACATTTTGTAAACATGCCACATTTTAACAATCCTTATCTTGCTGCATTTAGTATGCCTCAAATGCCATACAATATGCCCATGTGGAATAACATGTTTGCACAATCAATGCCTAATAATTTTACAAATGTGCTAAATGATTCTGTGACTAACCCTACACCTCAACCAACTACATCTAAGACCAAGGTTGACTCAAACTTACCTAAGTCTAAAGATGCAGGAGGAATGAAGTCTAGGAGAAAGGCTAACAAGAATGGACCCAAGGAAACTTGGGTACCAAAATCAAATTGATTGATTTTATGGTGTGCAGGGAAATGGAAGAAATCTATGGTACTTGGACAGTGGTTGTTCAAGACACATGACAGGAGATTTCTCCCTGCTCACAGAGTTCAAGGAGAGAGCTGGCCCTAGCATAACCTTTGGAGATGACAGCAAAGGGTTTACTATGGGATATGGCTTGATTTCAACAAGGAATGTCATCATTAATGAAGTTGCATTAGTTGATGGTCTCAAGCACAATTTACTGAGCATCAGTCAACTATGTGATAGAGGGAATACAGTTTCCTTCAATTCTGAAGCCTGTGTTGTCACTAGTAAGAAAGACAACAAAGTGGTTCTAACTGGAGTTAGAAAAGGAAATGTGTACATAGCTGACTTCAACTCTACAGATGCAGAATCCATTACTTGTCTCTTCAGCAAAGCAAGCACAGTTGAAAGTTGGCTATGGCACAAGAAGCTATCTCACTTGAATTTCAAGACAATGAATGATCTAGTCAAAAAGGACTTAGTTAGAGGAATTCCTCTAGTTGAATTCTCAAGGGATGGTTTGTGTGATGCTTGTCAGAAAGGCAAACAAAGGAAAGCATCATTCAAAAAGAAGCTTGAAACAACAATTGATGAACCATTACAGCTGCTACATATGGATTTGTTTGGACCAGTCAATGTATTGTCTATTGCAAGAAAAAGATATTGCTTAGTGATTGTAGATGATTTCTCAAAGTTCTCATGGGTCTATTTTCTTGGATCAAAGGATGAAGCAAGTGAAATCATTATCAATCACATCAGGCAAGTCAACAATCATCCTGACTTGAAGGTTAGAAATATCAGGAGTGACAATGGAACTGAGTTCAAGAATTTGACATTAAGGCTGTTCTGTGAAGAAAATGGAATCATGCATGAGTTCTCAGCTCCAAGAACACCTCAGCAAAATGGGGTTGTTGAAAGAAAGAACAGATCTTTAATTGAAGCTGCCAGAACAATGCTTGAAGAATCAAAGTTACCAACATATTTCTGGGCTGAAGCTGTTAATTGTGCCTGCTTCACTCAGAACATTTCTTTGATCAATCAAGCTAAAGGCATGACTCCTTATCAGTTGTTCAAGAGAAGAAAACCAACTCTAAACTTTCTTCATGTCTTTGGATGTAAATGCTTTATACTGAGGAATCAATCTGACCATAAAGGGAAGTTTGATGCAAAGGCTGATGAAGGGATATTTGTTGGTTACTCAGCTGGAAAATCTTATAGGGTCTACAATCTAAGAACCAACATTGTTATGGAATCTGTGCATGTTGTGTTTGATGATAAAAAGATTGATGGACTAACAGATGAGGGACATAATGAGAGACTCAAATTTGACAACATTGAGATATATTGTGATGATAGTGAAGAGGAGACTGATGGAGATGACACTTCAAAAGGGATTCAAAACATGCCCTTGGATAATGCACAAAATACTGCATCCGTTGATAGAGGCAATGCAGTATCCGTTGAAAGACATAGTGCATCATCCGTTGAAGTACAAAATGAAGCATCCGTTGATCATAGTTCATCAACGGATAATCGATTTACATCATCAGTTGATAGAACTCCAAGTTCCCTGCAAAGGACCAACAACTCAGGGGGAGTTTCAACTAGTCAACACTCTGTCTCACATCATGACAACACTGAGGCCACCTCATCTAGAGCACATCTTCCACCACAAAGGAAATGGACCAAGAATCATCCCTTTGAACTGATCATTGGTGATGCATCATCTAGAGTGCAAACAAGAAAAGCCACTCAAGATGAATGTCTGTATAGTAGTTTTCTGTCTCAGGAGGAACCTAAGAAAGTGGAAGAAGCTCTATTGGATCCAGATTGGATATCAGCTATGCAGGAAGAGCTGAACCAATTTGAGAGAAACCAAGTATGGAAGCTGGTACCCAAACCAAAGAACAAGAGTCCTATTGACACAAAGTGGGTATTCAGAAACAAGATGGATGAAAATGGCATTATCATAAGGAATAAAGCCAGACTGGTTGCTAAAGGCTATTCTCAGCAAGAGGGAATAGATTTTGATGAAACATATGCTCCTGTTGCAAGACTTGAAGCCATCAGAATATTTCTAGCCCATGCAGCCCATGCCAATTTCAAAGTCTATCAAATGGATGTCAAGAGTGCATTTCTAAATGGGAAATTAGAGGAAGAAGTCTATGTAAGTCAACCTCCAGGATTTGAAGATCCAAATTTTCCAGACTATGTGTATTATTTGTTGAAAGCACTCTATGGACTGAAGCAAGCACCTAGAGCCTGGTATGAAACCTTATCAAAATTTCTTTTGGAGAATCACTTCACTAGAGGTACTGTTGATAAAACTCTCTTCTTTAGGGATGTTAATGGCTCTAGTATACTTGTTCAAATTTATGTAGATGACATAATATTTGGCTCTATAGATGATAAACTTTGCAAAAAGTTTGCTAAGCTAATGCAAAGTAATTATGAAATGAGCCTAATTGGAGAACTAACCTATTTTCTTGGTTTACAAGTTAAACAAGTTAGTGATGGAATTTTCATTAGTCAAACTAAATATATTTATGATCTTTTAAAGAAGTTTGACTTAATGGAATGTTCATCTGCAAAAACTCCCATGGCCACTGCCACCAAACTTGAATTAAATAAGACTGAAAGGTCTGTGGATATTACAAGTTATAGAGGCATGGTTGGTTCACTTTTATATTTAACTGCTAGCAGACCAGATATAATGTTTGCTACATGTCTATGTGCTAGATTCCAAGCTGATCCTAGGGAGTCTCACTTAATTGCTATCAAAAGGATTTTCAGATATCTCAAGGGTACACCAAAGTTAGGTATTTGGTATCCTAGAGAATCTGGCTTTGATCTAATTGGTTATTCAGATGCAGACTATGCAGGTTGCAAAATAGATAGGAAAAGTACAACAGGCTCCTGCCAATTCCTGGGAAACAAGCTTGTATCATGGTTTAGCAAAAAGCAAAATTCAGTCTCTACTTCTACAGCTGAGGCTGAATACATTGCTGCTGGAAGTTGCTGTTCTCAAGTGTTATGGATGAGGAACCAACTCCTTGACTATGGACTTCATGTTGATAGAATTCCTATCTTTTGTGACAACACAAGTGCCATAGCCATAACAGAGAATCCTGTGCAGCACTCAAGGACCAAGCACATTGATATCAAGTACCACTTCATTAGGGAGCATGTCATGAATGGTACAGTGGAACTACATTTTGTTCCAAGTGAACAACAAATTGCTGACATATTTACCAAGCCACTTGATGAATCAACATTCACAAGATTGGTAAGTGAGCTAGGTATGCTTAATTACTCTTAAAATTCATGTCTTTATTGCAATTTGAATTGAAGCCTGAAATATATTAGTTGCTAGAACAAATTTGACTTTTAACATAGTTTATTCCATCAACGGATGTTCCCTATCCGTTGAAAGTCAAAATTGCTCTATCAACGGATAGTCATTATCCGTTGAAAGACAAATACATTTCTGGATTTTTTATCCGTCAACGGATAAAACTGAAGTACCTTTCAACGGATGACAATTTGCCTTATCCGTTGAAATGTCACATCAATCGATTCAGGTGTTTAACAGCCGTTGATTCTATTCTCTTAACCGTTGATACTCATACATACATCTGTATGTATTGGTTTTAAAGGTAGTTTTTAGAATACTTACAGTTTATTCTTAAACGGCTGAAATTCACTAACGCATATTTATTGATAAATCTTTCTTTTATATTTTTGTTTATTAATTTGAGAAAGCATATAAGTCCTTCTGATTGTTCATTTTTACTTTACGCTTTCTTGAAATTTCAAGCATTTACCATTTTCTCTATGCAAAAACTTCAAGTTATTCTCTTCAATTTCTACTCACAACAATGGCACCAGTCGTGAAGATTATGTCTCAATCTGGGTTCATCTATGAAAAGAACAATTTCATAGCTTTGGTAGCAAAGAATGAAGCCCACTCAGACTATCACAAAATGATGGACTTCATCAAAAACTGTAAACTTAGCTATGCAATGTTGGAAGCCCCAACAATTTTCTGTGAAGTAGTTGAGGAGATTTGGACAACTGCTGAGTTCAACTCCATGGATATGACTATCTCCTTCACTCTCAAAGGTAAAACTCACTGTATTAACTGTGATGATTTACAAGCATGTTTTAAATTGCCTGAGAACAATGCCATGACACCACACACTGATAGTGATGTATCCAGCATGTTAGATTCCATAGGTTATTCTCTTAACTCTGCTAATTTAGGGAGTATTAGAAGAAAAGGCCTTAGGAAAGAATGGAGTTTCCTTGGGGATGCCTTTATAAAGGTTTTCTCTGGGAAAATTAGTAATTTTGATGCCATAACTTCATCTCTGGTTAATATGCTCTATATGCTTGTTTCTGATAGGTATTTTAACTTTAGCAACTATGTGATGCTAGAATTAGGTACTAGATTGGGTAACAAAGCTAATAGACCTAATAACATCTATTATGCTAGATTCTTTATGTTATTGGCTAACCATGTTGCTGAAGGTTTAGTCATAATCAATGAGAATAATAAACTCAAGTGCTGGGCACAAGAGAAAAGAGTTCTTGCAGACTTGAAGAGAATGGATCTTAACAGCAGTGTGCCATTGGTATATTTACCAATCATGAATGCACCTCAGGTAGGTGAGGTAATTGCTTCTACAACTCCTACTTCTTCCAACCTCTCTATTTCTTTATCTTCTAGTGTGGCCATGAAATCTGTGATGCCCCAACAGATTTCTACCAAGGTCACCAAAACTAAACTTTCAAAATCCAAGACAAAGAAATCCACCTCTGTTGTTTCTCAAAAGACAATAGTTGTAACACCAACTATTAACCCTGAGGTGAGTGAACAGGGTGTGAGTGGTGAGGGGAGGGGTGAACATCAAAGAAACCCCCAGGATAAGGAAGGAGAGTTGAGTGCTTCCCAAGCTAGCCAAGCCACAGTTTCTCAAAAAGCTGTGGTGGTTGAAAAGGTATCTAGCACATCCCTAGTAGCATCCTCCCAAAAGGATGTTACTATTGAAAATAGTTCCAAACCAGGAACACAGAACAAAAGAGGGAGGGACACTAAAGCCAAACACTCACCAACAAAAGCCTTTATTAGAAGAAAGAAGGCCAGAACCCAATCTTCTACACAGGGTGCACACACTGCACAGATACATCCTTCTGTATCTATGCCTTCTCAAACTCAGTTTGATGTGATTCCAATAAATGTGGAGTCACAGCCCCATTCTCTCACAATAATCACACATCAATCACCAAACACTTCATCACCATCTCTGGATGTGGATATATTATTCCCATCAATTCCTGATTCTCCCTCTTTACAACTCAGGGAGAAGCCCCACTCAAATACAGGTGATCATCATCTCTTAGATGATTTGTTGGATCACCCGCAAATTCTTTCAGATATAATTGAAGGATCTGTGTCACCACATCTCAAATCAATCTACACAGATTCAACAGTTATATCACTTTCGATTTCAACTTCTTTTCCTTCTTCAACGGATATCACTCATCCGTTGACAAGTGGTTGTTCTTCAACGGATAAGCTTAACAGCAGTTATCCGTTGATAACATCAGTTTCACCTTCAACGGATATTCCACATCCGTTGACAGTCTCTACACAAATAACTGAATTAATTCCAAGTGTAGAAGACATGAATACTGTGCAATCACTCTTAGGATTGAGGGAAGGGAGTGACAATTTGAGTGAGAGGCTGGGTTGCTCCCAGGCAAAAGGAGAGATTGAGAGCTCAAAAATGCATGCTATTTCTTCCAGCATGGCAAAAGTAAGTGAGTGGAGTACCACCTTAGTAGGTGAAGGTGAGGGAGTGAGTTGTGTGAGCCAGGGGGAGCCCCTGATGCAAGAACATAGAGAAAAAGAGAGAAAAGCAGGTACAGTAGATACAAGGGTGGAACCAGCCATTGCTAATGAGTCAATGATTGTGGATGATGCTAAAAAGGAAAGACAATTTCAGCAACATTACAAAGCTGTAATTGATAACATTTCCTTGGATGCTGACACTTTTACTCATCCTGTGACAGCCTATCAAATGTTGGCTACTCAGGGCAATGAGGAGGCACAAAGGTCACTACATCTAGTGCACACAACAGAATCTCTTCAAAGGGATAAAGCTGCCATTAACAAAATGCCTTCTACAGCTGGTGAGCCATCTGAGGAATTTGGAGCAAATTCTGATGATGATGACTCTATTTCTTTTGATGGAAGCATGAACCTAGGGGGAGATGAAGGCCCTAGTTCAATTCCAAATCTACCTGAATGGGCCTTGACTAAGGAGTATAGATCAGGGGAATTCAATGTCTCTTTAGTCAAACAAATCAACACTATTCAACAGGCCATTCAGAATACTTCACATGCAAGTATCAAGACTATCCTTCAAGCTCACCTGGACTCACTGCATCTCATGAAGCTGCAGCAAGTGAAGCAGAATCTGAGTATGAATGATCTCAGGAAGGATATTGCTGACTTGAAAACCTATACTTCAGACAAATTGGATTCAGTCATGCCCTATGGTACATTGCAAGACTTGGTTTTGAGATTGAAGAAAGAATCTGTTACTGAAAAACGGTTGGCCAAGTTAGAAGACAGAGTTCAAGTTATTGAAGATTCTATGGCCACCATTCTTCACAATCAACAATCTCAAACCAGTCTCCTAATGCAGCTGGCAAAAGCACAAGGCTTGACCCCTCTCCTTGATGATAACAAAAAGGGGGAGAGTAAAAGGGAAGGGGAAGGAGAGCCATCTACAAAAGTCAACATATCTAAAGTGCTAGTTCCTGCCATCACTACTTCTCCAATCATTCAAATCAAGGGCAAGCCTGATGGAATTGATTTGATTCAGCTAGCAGCAGCTGAAATTCAAGTGAAAGAGCAAAGGAGGAGAATTGATGAAAGGTTGCAACTGTTGTTTGGTTCTACACAAGACAAATCAACATCTGTGAAATACAGCACAAAAATTGAACCAATCAACATGGAGCTCATGCCAGTAGGGAGTCATAAGGATGGAGAAGCTTCTTCCAAAGAACTACAAGCTATAATTCTCAAGCCCAATGAAAGATCCAATAAGGACTCAACAAAGAATCCTTTAAAAGAAGTGGACTTTCCTCCTCCAAAAGCTGATGAGAACAAGATTTTAGGCAGGAGTATTGCTTATCTCAAAGAGACCATGGATGAGGCTGTAAGGAGAAATAGAGCTATTATCATTAGAGAGGGAAAGAGCATATGTGTGATGCAAGGACATCCCAAATTCTCAATAGCCAAGAAGGAAGAAGCCAAGCAATTAAAGGCTGACAAAAGAGCACAAGCAAAGCTTGAACAACAGCTAAAGTCAGGTCTAGTTGAAAAAGAAAAAGGGATTGAAGTCAGGGGTGAAGACAAGACTACAAACCTAGATGAGGTTTTAGGGAGTATATTTGGTGAGAGTGTGGAAGAAAGAGAGGAATGGCAGAAGGGAAACAGAAGAAAGGCCAAGGCACATAGAAGGAGTGGAGATAACACTGAAGTAACCAAATCTATATCTAAACCACTACCTTCCATACCTGAACCCCTTGTTGCTGATCCCACAATAAACATCCATGGTGAACCAATCATTCCAAAAGAGGAACCTATTGATTGGGACACTATCAAATTGCCTACCTTTCTAACCACTCTTCCACTACCAAAGAAACAGAAAAGAAAACCAAAATCTACACCTCCCATAACCTCTAAGAAATTCACTCAAAAACAAAAACCTAAGCCTAAGTCACCCATTTCTAAAGATGATTATGTTCACATCTGTGACATAAAAGAAATTTCAGACATTGAACTCTATCTGGATGAGCTGGAGGATGTAAGGGGAATAGCTGCCTACAGACAGCTACCAGAGAGATTAGTGTTCAGATATAAAGGAGCTGGGGAAAGAACATGGCCTCTCCACAGGATTCTGGATGAAGGCTACTCTACCTTGATTAGAGTCTTTTCAGCTATACAAAAGGATTCTGGCTTTACCAGAACTGCCAAGACTGAAATTCTCAACAAGATAGCCAATATAAGGAAAACTTGGAGGGAGCCCAATGCTTTACCCAGGACTTTACTCATTCAAGAAAGGGAAATGAAAATTCACAAATCACCTCATTGGTTGATGGAATTTAGAGATGATAAAGGAGTCAGAAGATTTTTCAGACTTGAAGACCAACTCAAGATTGCCAGCAATGAAACTCTCAAAGAAATGCAATCTAAGTTGGATGTCAGTGTTGAAGATGAAGCTGAATTCTTCAGACAACTCCAACTCCAAATTGAGGAAAATGACAAAAGGCTAGGAAAGAAAACCAGGGAACAAAGAAGAAAAAGATGATTTGCTCAGACTAAAGGAGTGTCCTTGGAAACACTGTAAATCTTCAATTACCTCCTAGTACATACACTTTTGCAGCATTTTTAAATTTCTACTTAGTTTCAATTCATATATCTGTTAAGTGTTTTGTTATCATCAACTTAACCCTGAATTTATGCCTACAATTCTTATAGACATAAATAGGGGGAGATTGTTAGGAGTGTATGTGCATTAGTTTGATGATATGTTTAACAAAATACTTAAGTAGAAATTTAGTGTCTGTAGCCTCAACGGATAAGACCACTTTGGCTATCCGTTGATGGTGTAGCTTTACTTAGAAATAAGTCTAGTGTTGTAGCATGTTTCAGTCTCTGCATTTAAAATGTAATTCTTGGAAGTTGAGAGAAACTATGAGTCATGTTGACTGCTAGATGATATGCAGATAGGAAGGCCAATTGTAAATACTTCATGCCTTGTAATTTTGTATAAGTGAAGTGGTATCAACGGATGACTTAAAGACCTTCAACGGATGAGAAGCTAAGCTTCAACGGATGTCTCTAAAGCTTCAACGGATAAAGTCATCAATGGATAACATCCTTCAACGGATGAGTGCATCAACGGATGAAAGCTTCAACGGATAACATCCTTCAACGGATGAGTACATCAACGGATGAAAGCTTCAACGGATGTTCTGATGATTAGCCGTTGATAAGGGGTAGTTGTACCTTCAAACAGAGGCACATGGGTTGATAGAGACAACTGAGATGTGGTAGCCGAATTTCAGGAACAACAGAAAAAGCAGCCGTTCTTCTTTAGTACAAAGATGCAATAGTCAACAAAGTACTGGAGTGAACAGGAAAAGAAGCAAGTGAAGATCTTATTTTATTACTGTATTTTATATTGTTCTTCACTTGTACACTTGGTAATATATAAACCAAGTAGAAGCTAGTAATTAGAGGAGAGATTTTCCAGAGCTGTTTAGAAAAATATTGAGAGAAAATTCATCTAGTTTGTACTAGGATGCAGCTGTGATCAACATTGTTTAATCACAGATTTTCTAAAATACCATCTCTGGTGGAACAACAAATCCACCAGAAAAGTTTTTAAGGTCTGTTGTGTTCTTTACATTTGTGCTTGAATATATATCTGTCTGTATTAGCTTAAAGCAATTCACACACTTGTTCTTCTTGAACACACAACTTTCATAAACTGCTCAAAACTTGAAAAAGTTTTGAGATTTACATTCAACCCCCCTTCTGTAAATCTCATTGTTAGTCCACTAGGAATAACATTACTGCATGCACACTTAAATTTCAAGGTGTATCAAATGGATGTGAAACATGCATTCCTTAATGGTGAACTAGAAGAAGAAGTCTATGTGCAACAACCTCCTGGATTTGAAGATCCAGAATTTCCAGATTTTGTTTACATACTTTTAAAGGCTCTCCATGGATTGAAGCAAGCACCAAGAGCATGGTATGACACTTTGTCAGAATTTTTAATCAAGAATGGATTCACTAGATGCACAATTGATAAAACTCTATTCTATAAGTAACATGGTGATGACATTATCCTAGTTCAAATCTATGTGAATGATATCATCTTTGGTTCTACTAATGAAAAACTTTTTCAAAGATTCTCAAAACTCATGCAAAGTGAATGTGAGATGAGAATGATGGGAGAACTAAGTTACTTTCTTGGCGTTCAAGTTAGCCAAAGAAGTAATGTAATTTTTATCAGTTAAACTAAGTATGTCAAAGATCTTCTAAAGAAATTTGGAATGGTGGATTGCTCTCCTGTATCTACTTCTATGTTTACAGCTACCAAATTGGATGAAGATAAGAAAGAAAAAAGTGTATACATTTCAAGCTACAGGGGAATGATTGGATATTTACTTTACTTGACTGCTAGGAGACTAGACATCATGTTTACTACATGTCTGTGTGCAAGATTTCAAGCAAATCCTAAAGAATTACATCTAATGGCCGTTAAGAGGATTTTCAGATATTTAAAGGGAACACCAAACTTGGGATAGTGGTATCCTAAGGGAACTGGTTTTGAAGCTGTTAGATACACAAATGCAAATTTTGCTGGATGCATGGTAGATAGAAAGAGTATTAGTGGAAACTATCAATTTCTTGGACAAAGACTTGTATCATGGTTTAGTAAGAAATAGTAATCTGTGCCAACTTCCACAGCTGAGGCTGAATACATAGTTGCTGGAAGTTGTTGTGCTCAAGTGCTTTGGAATAGAAATTAACAAATGGATTATGGCCTAGTGTTATAAAAGATTCCTATCATGTGTGACCATACTAGTGCAATATCCATTGTCGCTAATCCAGTTAATCATTCTAGAACTAAGCACATTAATGTAAGGTACCATTTTTTTAGAGAAAATGCTACAAATGGTACCATTGAGCTTATTTTTTTCCAACAAAAAATTAGTTAGCTGACATTTTCACTAAACCTTTGGATGAAGCAGCTTTCAGTAGACTTGTAAGTGAAATTGGTATGCTAAATTCTCCATCTTAAGGCAAGAACTCAGCTAACATATTACAACGGATTAATTCTTAATAAATTAAAATAAATTTGATTTAATTAGGAATTAACTGGAATATGATTTATAAATATTTCAGAATTATTTTTATATTTATTTTTCAAAAATAAATCTAAGTTGGAATTTTTCTAATTCTAAGAAAAACTGTCCAAATATTAGTTCACATTATTAATCTGTGAAATTGATATAAGACATGTTCAAGAAAGAATAAAAGTATGTAGAGAACTGAGTTCTCGATAAGTCTAAATGACTTGTTGATACGTCTCTAAATGACTTCTCGATAGAGTTCTCGATAAGTCTTTTTATAACTTCTGTTAGGTCCCAAATTATCGTAGAAGGGGGTTGAATACGATAATCACTAAATTAAAAAGTTCTTTCGAATCTTTTGCGGATATATAATTTAGAGTTCGGTTAGTGCTTCTGTGTTCTTGAGGTGAATAGTGTTTAGGACAGTAAATGAGGAACATAAGATATTCGGGAAAATATATATTCATATATAAATCCGCGAGGGGTGTTGCTACACTCGGGTAAATAAATTAACCGACTACAATCTAAAAACAATAATGTTCATAGCTTCTACAAAGATTTACAAATCAAATCATATACAATGATCTAACTTTTGTTTGTCTAAGGATTTAATTACTGAGTAACGATTATAATGTCCCTATGAATATACAAGAGTTAAACCGGGCATTATAACGTTACTCCGGTGAGAAGTTTGTTAGGAATATATGTGCATTAGTTTGATGATATGTTTAACAAAACACTTAAGTAGAAATCTAGTGTTTGTAGCATCAACGGATAAGACCATTTTGGTTATCCGTTGATGGTGTAGCTTTACTTAGAAATAAGTCTAGTGTTGTAGCACATTTCAGTCTCTGAATTTGAGATATAAATTCCTAAATGTTGAGGGAAATTATAAGTCATGTTGACTACTAGAGGATATGCAGATAGGAAGGCCAATTGTAAGTATTTCATGCCTTGTAATTTTGTATAAATGAAATGGTGTCAACGGATAACTTAAAGACCTTCAACGGATGAGAAACAAAGCTTCAACGGATGTCTCTAAAGCTTCAACGGATAACATCCTTCAACGGATGAGTGCATCAACGGATAGAGCTTCAACTGCTAACACATCAACGGATAAAGCCATCAACGGATGAAGGCTTCAACGGATGTTCTGTTAAATAACAGTTGACAAGTGGTAGTTGTACCTACAAACAGAGGCACATGGGTTGACAGAGACAACTGAGATGTGGTAGCCTATTTCAGGAACATCAGAAAAAGCAGCCGTTCTACTCTAGTATAAAGAGGCAATAGTCAACAATGCACTGGAGTAAAATGGAGAAGAAACAAGTGGAGAACTTATTTTATTATTGTACTTTTTATCTTTGTCTTCACTTGTAAACTTGGTGATATATAAACCAAGTAGCAGCTAGTAATTAGATAAGAATTTTTCCAGAGCTGTTTAGAAAAATCTTGAGAGAAAAATTATCTAGTTTGTACTAGGACGCAGCTGTGATCAACTTCTTGAATCACAGATTTTCTGAAATACCATCTCTGGTGGAACAACAATCCACCAGAAAAGTTTTTAAGGTCTGTTGTGTTCTTTACATTAGTGCTTGAATATATATCTGTCTGTATTAGCTTAAAGCAATTCACACACTTGTTTATCTTGAACACAAAGCCTTTAAAACTGCTCAAAACTTGAAAAAGTTTTGAGATTTACATTCAACCCCCCTTCTGTAAATCTCATTGTTAGTCCACTAGGAATAACAATTGGTATCAGAGCAAGCTCTTGACACACAAAGAGTTTAAAGATCTTGGAAACTAACAAAGATGAGTAAGAAGGATATTGGAGTAAAAATCCCAGTTCTTGACAAAGACAGTTATCACCATTGGAAGGTGAAAATGCACCTTCATCTACTCTCCCAAGATGAAGGTTATGTAAACTGCATTGAGAATGGTCCTCACATTCCCCACAAAGTAGCCACAGTTGCTACGGCCACAATTGCTGTTGGTCAATCCATTCCAAAACCTAGAGCAGAATGGACAATGGAAGACACAGAAGAAGTCCACAAGGATAAGAAGGCTATGAACATTTTGTTTAATGGTCTTGACAAGGATATGTTTGATAATGTGATAAATTGCACAACTGCCAAAGAGGTTTGGGACACAGTTCAGCTACTGTGTGAAGGTACATAACAAGTAAAAGAAAACAAAATGCAGCTTCTCATTCAACAGTATGAGTATTTTCATTTTGAAGAAAATGAATCTTTAAATGACACATTCAATAGATTCCAAAAGCTGTTGAATGGACTGAAGCTGTATGGTAGAGTGTACCAGGTGAAGGATTCAAATCTTAAATTTTTAAGATCCTTGCCAAAGGAATGGAAACCCATGACTGTCTCCTTGAGAAACTCTCAAGATTATAAGGACTTCACTCTTGAAAGATTATATGGAATCTTGAAGACTTATGAACTAGAGCTGGAACAGGATGAGGTATTGGAGAAGGGAAGAAAGAAAGGTGGTTCAGTTGCCTTGGTAGCTGAAAATGAGAAAGAATGCAGACAAGAAACTGTGAGATCAACATTAAACTCCAAAGATGGCACAAGCAAATCAGAATCAAGCAAGGGTAAGGAGCAAGTTGCTGAGAATGAAGACAACTCCAACCAAGATGAATCTGATGGTATTGATGAGCATCTTGCATTTCTGTCCAGAAGATTTGCAAAGATGAAATTTAGGAAAAACACTAGAGCCACTAAACCTCATAAGAACATGGTGGACAAATCCAAGTTCAAGTGTTTCAATTGTGGTATAAGTGGACACTTTGCAAGTGAGTGCAGAAAGCCAACTTCTGAAAAGAAGAAATTTGACCAAGTAGATTACAAAAAGAAATATTTTGATCTGCTCAAGCAAAAGGAGAGGGATTTCATTACTCAAGAAAAAGACTGGGCAGCTGATGGAGAAGAAGAGGATGAAGATGTGGAATATGTCAACCTGGCTCTCATGGCTGATTCTGAGGAAAATGAAGTTAGTTCATCAAGCAACCAGGTAATCACTACTGATTTAACACAGCTTACTAAAGAAGAGTGCAATGATGCTTTTAATGACATGTCTACTGAACTGTATCATTTGCGTGTGTCTCTTAAATCTCTTGCTAAAGAAAATAGTAGGATTAAAGAGAACAATTTATTTTTAAGTAATAGAAATGCTGTGTTAGAAGATAAGTTGATTGACCTAGAGAAAACTAAGCTACATTGTATATCTGTTGAAAATGAACTAGCTGAATCTGTTAAGAAAGTAGAAATACTTTCTAATCAATTAGAGAGAGAGCAAGAGGTGATTAAAGCCTGGAAGACATCTAGGGATGTTAGTGCTCAAATTGTCAAGGTCCAAGGAATTGAATCATTTTGTGAGAATGCCTGGGATAAAAACAAAAAGAAAATGGAATTAATTGATGGGCTGTCAACGGATGTGGAATCAACGGATGATGAAAATTATCCGTTGAAGGAAGAAAAGGAGCAGCCGTTGAAGGTTCCTCAATTAAAACAGGCAGATGTTTCTAAAAGTGAAAATCTAAAGAAACTCAACAAAAAGTTTGGTTCAACTTCCAAGAACTTTGTCAAAGAAGAAGCAAGCATATCCAAAGATTTCAGTAAGGTGAATATAGGACACATGACTTTAGAACAGTTAAAGAATAGGCTCAAAGTGGTTGAGGATAAAAAGGAAACTAAAAGGAAATCTAATAGAAATGGGAAGGTAGGGGTTAACAAACATAACAATTACACACCTGATAAGTATGCTCCTAGAAAAAGCTGTGTGCATTATAGTAGTGTTAATCATCTATCTGCTAATTGCAAATCTATTAAGAAAACTCCCATACCTGTGCCCTCTTCCATGCCTAATATGTCTACATCACCTCTGCATGCTATGCCTATTATGTCTCAACAGAATCCTTATGCACATTTTGCAAACATGCCATATTTTAACAATCCTTATCTTGCTGCATTTAGTATGCCTCAATTGCCATAAAATATGCCAATATGGAATAACATGCTTGCACAATCCATGCCTTATCAAATTCTAAATGTGCTAAATGATTCTGTGACTAACCCTACACCTCAACCAACTACATCTAAGATCAAGGTTGACTCAAAGTTACCTAAGTCTAAAGATGCAGGAGGAATGAAGTCTAGGAGAAAGGCTAACAAGAATGGACCCAAGGAAACTTGGGTACCAAAATCAACTTGATTGATTTTATGGTGTGCAGGGAAAAAGAAAAAATCTATGGTACTTGGACAGTGGCTGTTCAAGACACATGACAGGAGATTTCTCCCTGCTCACAGAGTTTAAGGAGAGAGCTGGCCCTAGCATAACCTTTGGAGATGACAGCAAAGGGTTTACTATGGGATATGGCTTGATTTCAACAAGGAATGTCATAATTGATGAAGTTGCATTAGTTGATGGTCTCAAGCACAACTTACTGAGCATCAGTCAACTATGTGATAGAGGGAATACAATTTCCTTCAATTTAGAAGCCTGTGTTGTCACCAGTAAGAAAGATAACAAAGTGGTTCTAACTGGAGTTAGAAAAGGAAATGTGTACTTAGCTGACTTCAACTCTACAGATGCAGAATCTATTACTTGTCTCTTCAGCAAAGCAAGTTCAGCTGAAAGTTGGCTATGGCACAAGAAGCTATCCCATTTAAATTTCAAGACAATGAATGATCTAGTCAAAAAGGACTTAGTAAGAGGAATTCCTCTTGTTGAATTCTCAAGGGATGGTTTGTGTGATGCTTGTCAGAAAGGCAAACAAAGGAAAGCATCATTCAAAAAGAAGCTTGAAACAACAATTGATGAACCATTACAGCTGCTACATATGGATTTGTTTGGACCAGTCAATGTATTGTCAATTGCAAGAAAAAGATATTGCTTGGTGATTGTAGATGATTTCTCAAAGTTTTCATGGGTCTATTTTCTTGGATCAAAGGATGAAGCAAGTTAAATCATTATCAATCATATCAGGCAAGTCAATAATCATCCTGACTTGAAGGTTAGGAATATCAGGAGTGACAATGGAACTGAGTTCAAGAATTTGACAATGAGGCTGTTCTGTGAAGAAAATGGAATCATGCATGAGTTCTCAGCTCCAAGAACACCTCAGCAAAATGGGGTAGTTGAAAGAAAGAACAGATCTTTAATTGAGGCTGCAAGAACAATGCTTGAAGAATCAAAGTTACCAACATATTTCTGGGCTGAAGCTGTTAATTGTGCCTGCTACACTCAGAATATTTCTTTGATCAATCAAGCTAAAGGCATGACTCCTTATCAGTTGTTCAAGAGAAGAAAACCAACTCTAAACTTTCTTCATGTCTTTGGATGTAAATGCTTTATACTGAGAAATCAATCTGACCATAAAGGGAAGTTTGATGCAAAGGCTGATGAAGGGATATTTGTTGGTTACTCAGCTGGAAAATCTTATAGGGTCTACAATCTAAGAACCAACATTGTTATGGAATCTGTGCATGTTGTGTTTGATGATAAAAAGATTGATGGACTAACAGATGAGGGACACCATGAAAGACTCAAATTTGACAACATTGAGATATATTGTGATGATAGTGAAGAGGAGATTGATGGAGATGACACTTCAAAAGGGATTCAAGATATGCCCTTGGATAATGCACAGAATTCTGCATCCGTTGAAAGAGGCAATGCAGTATCCGTTGAAGTACATAATGAAGCATCCGTTGATCATAGTTCATCAACGGATAATCGATTTACATCATCAGTTGATAGAACTCCAAGTTTCCTGCAAAGGACCAACAACTCAGGGGGAGTTTCAACTGATCAACACTCTGTCTCACATCACGACAATACTGAGGCCACCTCATCTAGAGCACATCTTCCACCTCAAAGGAAATGGACCAAGAATCATCCCTTTGAACTGATCATTGGTGATGCATCATCTAAAGTGCAAACAAGAAAAGCTACTCAAAATGAATGTCTGTATAGTAGTTTTCTATCTCAGGAGGAACCTAAGAAAGTGGAAGAAGCCTTAATGGATCCAGATTGGATATTAGCTATGCAGGAAGAGCTGAACCAATTTGAGAGAAACAAAGTTTGGAAGCTGGTACCCAAGCCAAAGAACAAGAGTTCCATTGACACAAAATGGGTATTCAGAAACAAGATGGATGAAAATGGCATTGTCATAAGGAATAAAGCCAGATTGGTTGCTAAAGGCTATTCTCAACAAGAGGGAATAGATTTTGATGAAACATTTGCTCCAGTTGCAAGACTTGAAGCCATCAGAATCTTTCTAGCCTATGCAGCTAATGCCAATTTCAAAGTCTATCAGATGGATGTCAAGAGTGCATTTCTAAATGGGGAATTGGAGGAAGAAGTTTATGTAAGCCAACCTCCAGGTTTTGAAGATCAAAATTTTCCAGACCATGTGTATTATCTGTTGAAAGCACTCTATGGACTAAAGCAAGCACCTAGAGCCTGGTATGAGACTTTGTCAAAGTTCCTTCTAGATAATCATTTTACAAGAGGTACTGTTGACAAAACTCTCTTCTTTAGAAATGTTAATGGCTCTAAGATACTTGTACAAATTTATGTAGATGATATTATATTTGGATCTACAGATGATAAGCTTTGTAAAAAGTTTGCTAAATTAATGCAAAGTAAATATGAAATGAGCATGATGGGAGAGCTAACTTACTTTCTTGGGTTATAAGTAAAACAAGTTAGTAGTGGAATTTTCATTAGTCAAACTAAATATATTTATGATTTTTTAAAGAAGTTTGACTTAATGGATTGTTCACCTGCAAAAACTCCCATGGCCACTGCCACTAAGCTTGAATTAAACAAGGCTGAAAAGTCTGTGGATATTACAAGTTATAGAGGCATGGTTGGCTCACTTTTATATTTAACTGCTAGTAGACCTGATATAACGTTTTCTACATGTCTCTGTGCTAGATTTCAAGCTGACCCTAAAGAATCTCACTTAGTGGCCATTAAAAGAATTTTCAGATATCTCAAGGGGACTCCAAATCTAGGAATTTGGTACCCTAGAGAGTCTGGTTTTGATCTAATTGGCTACTCAGATGCAGATTATGCAGGTTGCAAAATAGACAGGAAAAGCACAACAGGCACCTGTCAATTTCTAGGGAACAAGCTTGTATCATGGTTCAGCAAGAAGCAGAATTCTGTTTCCACATCAACAGCTGAAGCTGAGTACATTGCAGCTGGTAGTTGCTGTGCACAAATACTATGGATGAGGAACCAGTTATTTGACTATGGTATGACTGTTGACAAAATTCCAATATTTTGTGACAACACAAGTGCCATTGCCATTACTGAAAATCCAGTGCAGCACTCAAGAACCAAGCACATTGATATCAAGTACCACTTCATTAGGGAACATGTGATGAAAGGTACAGTGGAACTTCATTTTGTTCCAAGTGAACAACAAATTGCAGACATATTTACCAAGCCACTTGATGAATCAACATTCACAAGATTGGTAAGTGAGCTAGGTATGCTTAATTACTCTTAAAATTCATGTCATTATTGCAATTTGAATTGAAGCCTGAAATGTATTAGCTGCAAGAACAAATTTGATTTTTAACACAGATTATTCCATCAACGGATATTCCCTATCCGTTGAAAGTCAAAATTGTTCTGTCAACGGATGTTCATTATCCGTTGAAAGTCATATACATTTCTGGAATTTTTATCCGTCAACGGATAAAACTGAAGTGCTCTTCAACGGATGACAGTTTACCTTATCCGTTGAAATACCACATCAGTCCATTCAAGTGTTTCACAGCCGTTGATTCTATTGTCTTAACCGTTGATACTCATACATACAGCTGTATGTATTTGTTTTAAAGGTAGTTTTTAGAATACTTACAGTTTATTCTTAAACGGCTGAAATTCACTTACATATATTTATTGTTCAATCTCTTATTTATGCTTTTTTAATTTGAGAAAGTATATAAGCCCTTCTGATTTTTCATTTTTTACTTTACGCTTTCTTGAAATTTCAAAGCTTTTACCATTTTCTCTCTGCAAAACCTTCAAGTTATTCTCTGCAAATTCTACTCACAACAATGGCACCAGTAGTAAAGATTATGTCTCAATCCGGATTCATCTATGAGAAGAACAATTTCATAGCTTTGGTAGAAAAGAATGAAGCCCACTCCGATTATCACAAAATGATGGACTTCATCAAAAACTGTAAACTTAGCTATGCAATGCTGGAAGCCCCAACGATTTACTGTGAAGTAGTTGAGGAGATTTGGACAACTGCTGAGTTCAACTCAATAGATATGACTATCTCCTTCACTCTCAAAGGTAAAAATCACTGTGTTAACTGTGATGATTTACTAGCATGTTTTAAATTACCTGAGAACAATGCCATGACACCACACACTGATAATGATGTATCCAGCATGTTAGATTCCATAGGTTATTCTCTTAACTCTGCTAGTTTAGGGAGTATTAAAAGAAAAGGCCTTAGGAAAGAATGGAGTTTTCTTGGGGATGCCTTTATCAAGGTTTTCTCTGGGAAAATTAGCAATTTTGATGCCATAACTTCATCTCTTGTTAATATGCTCTATATGCTTGTTTCTGATAGGTATTTTAATTTTAGCAACTATGTTATGCTAGAATTGGGTACTAGATTAGGTAACAAAGCTAATAGATCTAATAACATCTATTATGCTAGATTCTTTATGTTATTGGCTAACCATGTTGCTGAAGGTTTGGTCATAACCAATGAGAATAATAAACTCAAGTGTTGGGCACAAGAGAAAAGAGTTCTTGCAGATTTATTGAGAATGGATCTCAACAGCAGTGTGCCATTGGTATATTTACCAATCATGAATGCACCTCAGGTAAGTGAGGTAATTGCTTCTACAACTCCTACTTCTTCCATCCCCTCTATTTCTTTATCTTCTAGTGTGGCCATGGAATCTGTGACAATGCCCCAACAGATTCCTACCAAGGTCACCAAAACTAAACTTTCAAAATCAAAGACAAAGAAAACCACCTCTGTTGTTTCTCAAAAGACAATAGTTGTAACACCTACCCTTAACCCTGAGGGGAGTGAACAGGTTGTGAGTGGTGAGGGGAGGGGTGAACATCAAAGAAACCCCCAGGATAAGGAAGGAGAGATAAGTGTTTCCCAAGCTAGCCAAACCACAGTTTCTCAAAAAGCTGTGGTGGTTGAAAAGGTTACTAGCACATCCCTAGCTGCATTCTCCCAAAAGGATGTAACTATTGAAAATAGTTCCCAACCAGGAACACAGATCAAACGAGGGAGGGACACAGAAGCCAAACACTCACCAACAAAAGCTTTTATTAGAAGAAAGAGGGCTAGAACCCAATCTTCTACACAGGGTGCACACACTGCACAAATACATCCATCTATATCTATGTCTTCTCAAACTCAGTTTGATGTGGCTCCAACAAATGTGGAGTCACAGCCCCATTCTCTCATAATTAACACACATCAATCACCACACACTTCTTCACCATCTCTAGATGTGGATATGTTATTCCCATCAATTCCTGATTCTCCCTCTTTACAACTCAGGGAGGAGCCCCACTCAAATACAGGTGATCATCATCTTTTAGATGATTTGTTGGATCACCCGCAAATTCTTTCAGATGTAATTAAAGGATCTGTGTCACCAAAACTTATATCAATCTACACAGATTCAACAGTTATATCACTTTCAATTTCTACTTCTTTTCCTTCTTCAACGGATATCACTCATCCGTTGACAAGTGGTTGTTCTTCAACGGATAAGCTTAACAACAGTTATCCGTTGATACCATCAGTTTCACCTTCAACGGCTATTCCTCATCCGTTGATAGTCTCCACACACACAACTGAAACAATTCCAAGTGTAGAAGACTTGATTACTATACAATCACTTCTAGGACTGAGGGAAGGGAGTGACAATTTGAGTGAGAGGCTGGGTTGCTCCCAGGCAAAAGGAGAGATTGAGAGCTCAAACATGCATGCTATTTTTTCCAGCATGGCAAAAGTAAGTGAGAGGAGTACCACCTTAGTAGGTGAAGGTGAGGGAGTGAGTTGTGTGAGCCATGGGGAGCCCCTGATGCAAGAACATAGAGAAAATGAGAGAAAGGCAGGTACAGCAGAAATAAGGATGGATCCAGCCATTGCTAGTGAGTCAATGATTGTGAATGATGCTGAAAAGGAAAGACAATTTCAGCAACATTACAAAGCTGTTATTGATAACATTTCCTTGGATGCTGATACTTTTACTCATCCTGTTTCAGCCTATCAATTATTGGCTGCACAGGGCAATGTGAAGGCAGAAAAGACACTACATCTAGTACATACAACATCATCTCTTCAAAGGGACAAAGTTGCTATTAACAAGATGCCTTCAATAGCTGGTGAGTCATTTGAAGAATTTGGAGTAAATTCTGATGATGATGACTTTGTTTCTTCTGATGGAAGCATGAACTTAGGGGGAGATGAAGGCCCTAGTTCTATTCCAAATTTACCTGAATGGGCCTTGACAAAGGAGTCTACAACAGGGCAATTCAATGTCTCCTTAGTCAAACAAATCAGTACTATCCAACAGGCCATTCAGAAAACTTCACATGTTGGTACCAAGGCAATCCTTACAGCTCACCTGGACTCACTGCATCTCATGAAATTGCAGCAAGTAAGACAGAATCTGAGTGTGGATGAACTCAAGAAGGATATTGCTGACTTGAAATCCTACAATTCTGAAAAATTGGATTCAGTCATGCCCTATGGTACAATGAAGGACTTATTGTTGAGATTGAAAAAGGATTCAAATACTGAAAAGAGGCTGGCCAAATTGGAAGACAGAGTTCAAGTTATTGAAGATTCTGTGGCCACCATTCTTCACAACCAACAATCTCAAACAAGTCTACTTATGCAGCTGGCAAAAGCACAGGGCTTGACCCCTCTCCTTGATGATAACAAAAAGGGGGAGAGTAAAAGGGAAGGGGAAGGAAAGCCATCTACAAAAATCCAAATATCTAAAGTGCTAGTTCCTGCCATCACTACTTCTCCAATCATTCAAATCAAAGGAAAGCCTGATGGAATTGATTTAATCCAGCTAGCAGCAGCTGAAATTCAAGTGAAAGAGCAAAGGAGGAGAATTGATGAAAGGATGCAACAACTGTTTGGCTCTACACAAGATAAATCAATATCTGTGAAACATAGCACAAAGGTTGAACCAATCAATATGGAGCACAAGCCAGAAAGGAGAAATAAGGTTGGAGAGACTTCTTTCAAGAATCTAAAACCTATGGTTCTCAAGCCCAACACTAGATCCAACAAGGACTCCACAAAGAACCCTCTAGACTTTGCTCAGATGAAAGAAGTGGACTTTCCTCTTCCAAAGCCTGATGAAGACAAAGTTTTGGGTACTAGCATCATAAAACACAAGGAGACCATGGATGAGGCAGTAAGGAGAAACATGGCTATTATCTTTAGAGAGGGAAAGAGCATATGTGTGATGCAAGGACATCCCAAATTCTCAATAGCCAAGAGGGAAGAAACCAAAAGGTTAAAGAAAGAAGCTGAAAAACTCAAGGCTGACAAAAGAGCACAAGCAAAGCTTGAACAAAAGCTAAAGTCAAGTCTAGTTGAAAATGAGAAAGGAATTGAAGTCAGGGGTGAAGACAAGATTGCAAACTTAGATGAGGTTTTTGGGAGTATATTTGGTGAAAGTATGGAGGAAAAAGAGGAATGGCAGAAGGGAAACAGAAGAAAGGCCAAGGCACATAGAAGGAGTGAAGGCAACACTGAAGAAACTAAATCTCTACCTTCCATACCTGAACCCTTTGTTGCTGATCCCACTATAAACATCCATGGTGAACCAATCATCCCAAAAGAGGAACCTATTGATTGGGACACCATCAATTTGCCTACCTTTTTAACCACTCTTCCACTACCAAAGAAACAGAAAAGAAAATCCAAATCTACACCTCCCCTAAACTCTAAGAAATTCACTCAAAAACATAAACCTAACCCTAAGCCACCCATTTCTAAAGATGATTATGTTCACATCTGTGACATAAAAGAAATTTCAGACATTGAACTCTATCTGGATGAGCTGGAGGATGTAAGGGGAATTGCTGCTTACAGACAGCTACCAGAGAGATTGGTGTTCAGATACAAAGGAGCTGGGGAAAGAACATGGCCTCTCTACAGGATTCTGAATGAAGGCTACTCTACCTTGATCAGAGTCTTTTCAGCCATACAAAAGGATTCTGGCTTTACCAGGACTGCCAAGACTGAAATTCTCAACAAGATTGCCAACATAAGAAAAACTTGGAGGGAGCCCAATGCCTTGCCCAGAACCTTACTCATTCAAGAAAGGGGAACTTCAATTCACAAATCACCTCATTGGTTGATGGAATTCAGAGATGATAAAGGAGTCAGAAGATTTTTCAGACTTGAAGACCAACTCAAGATTACTAGCAATGAAACTCTCAAAGAAATGCAATCTAAGTTGGATATCAGTGATGAAGATGAAGCTGAATTCTTCAGACAACTCCAACTCCAAATTGAGGAAAATGACAAAGGGCTAGGAAAGAAAACCAGGGATCAAAGAAGAAAAAGATGATTTGCTCAGGCTAGAGGAGCATCCTTGGAAATACTGTAAATCTTCAATTACCTTCTAGTACATACACTTTTGCAGCACTTTTGAATTTCTACTTAGTTTCAGTTCATATACTTGTTAAGTGTTTTGTTATCATCAAGTTAACCTTGAATTTATGTCTACAATTCTTATAGACATAAATAGGGGGAGATTGTTAGGAATATATGTGCATTAGTTTGATGATATGTTTAACAAAACACTTAAGTAGAAATCTAGTGTTTGTAGCCTCAACGGATAAGACCATTTTGGTTATCCGTTGATGGTGTAGCTTTACTTAGAAATAAGTCTAGTGTTGTAGCACATTTCAGTCTCTGAATTTGAGATATAAATTCTTAAATGTTGAGGGAAATTATAAGTCATGTTGACTACTAGAGGATATACAGATAGGAAGGCCAATTGTAAGTATTTCATGCCTTGTAATTTTGTATAAATGAAATGGTGTCAACGGATAACTTAAAGACCTTCAACGGATGAGAAACAAAGCTTCAACGGATGTCTCTAAAGCTTCAACAGATAACATCCTTCAACGGATGAGTGCATCAACGGATAGAGCTTCAACTGCTAACACATCAACGGATAAAGCCATCAACGGATGAAGGCTTTAACAGATGTTCTGTTAAATAGCAGTTGATAAGTGGTAGTTGTACCTACAAACAGAGGCACATGGGTTGACAGAGACAACTGAGATGTGGTAGCCTATTTCAGGAACATCAGAAAAAGTAGCCGTTCTACTCTAGTATAAAGAGGCAATAGTCAACAATGCACTGGAGTAAAATGGAGAAGAAACAAGTTGAGAACTTATTTTATTATTGTACTTTTTATCTTTGTCTTCACTTGTAAACTTGGTGATATATAAACCAAGTAGCAGCTAGTAATTAGATAAGAATTTTTCCAGAGCTGTTTAGAGAAATCTTGAGAGAAAAATTATCTAGTTTGTACTAGGACGCAGCTGTGATCAACTTCTTGAATCACAGATTTTCTGAAATACCATCTCTGGTGGAACAACAATCCACCAGAAAAGTTTTTAAGGTATGTTGTGTTCTTTACATTAGTGCTTGAATATATATCTGTCTGTATTAGCTTAAAGCAATTCATACACTTGTTTATCTTGAACACAAAGCCTTTAAAACTGCTCAAAACTTGAAAAAGTTTTGAGATTTACATTCAACCCCCCTTCTGTAAATCTCATTGTTAGTCCACTAGGAATAACAAAGTTAAAAGAATATTCAAGGTTCTTGAGCTTCTCAGAATATAGTTGTTTCTATATTATCAGCTCTCTTTGTTAGAGAAGAAGATAAACAGAACTTCTTTTAATTGCTTAATGCTTCTGCTGCTGTAGTGTAGACTTTATATCAATTAAAATGTGTGGCCGAAATTGAACCATACAAACTAATTGATTGTATCAATAAAATTGTGGCTGAGGAGTAAGTGGTGACTAGGAATATTCTTTTGTAACCTGTGACCTTTTATTTCCAACCTGCGCCCTTGAATCTGTAAACCAACAAAAATGGCAACCTGCGACCAAGTTGTTTTGGTTTCTTTATTTTATCAACTGGCGACTAATGTTGCAAGGTTTCTTTTGTTTGTTTTTTTATTTCTTTTTCCTTTTTTCCTTTTATTTTCTTTTTCTATTTTCTTTTTCCTTTCATTTCTTTTTCCCCTTTTTTGTTTTTTTTTTCTTTTTTTATTTAAATTTAAATTGTAACTAAATTAATTTATAAAATAAATTTAAATATAACTTATATAAATAAACTAATTTAGATTTATAAAATAAACTTATTTAAAGTTTATAGAATAAATCATTTTAAGTTTATTAAATAAATTATATTAAAGTCCATTAAATGAATTTATTTAATTTAACAATTAAATTTTGAACTAGGCCACTCCTTCTAGCTGTTTAGCTGCATACCCTGCGCACCTCTTCTCGTACTTTAATAGATAATCGTTCAATCCAATTATGTTCCTCAACTTATCAATTCTTCTAAAAATAATACTCAGATTCCTTTCACGAGTTGTGTTAGGTCCCGAATTATCGTAGAAGGGAGGGTTGAATACGATAATCACTAAATTAAAAATTCTTTCGAATTTTTAGCGGATAAAATATTTAGTGCTCGGTTAGTGATTTCGTGTTCTTGAGAGGAATAGTGTTTGAAACGAAAAAAATGAGAAACACACGATATTCGGGGAAATATATATATATTCGTATATAAATCCTCGAGGGTGTTGCTACACTCCGGTAAATAAATTTACCGGCTACAATCTAAGAACAATAAAGTTTCTAGCTACTACAAAGATTTACAAATCAAATCCTATACAATAATCTAGCTTTTGTTTGTACTAGGATTTAATTACCGGGTAACGATTATAATGCCCCTATGAATATACAAGAGTTAAATCGGGCATTATAACGTTACTCCGGTGAGAAGTTAAACGGATATTCAAGTAACTTGAACTCCTCTGTAAATCTCCGCTTCTTGTTTTTTATCAACTCTCTTTTTGTTGGAGAAGAAGATAAACAGAACTAACTAGATCTGCTGCAAAGTGTAGACTTTATCAATAAAATGTGTGGCTGAGATTGAGTAGCTTCTGTGGCGACAATCTTTATCTTTTCTGTGGCGACAGGAGCTCTATGGCGACAAGGAGTTACATGAGGCTGCTTGATTTGTGTGGCGACAAAGCTGATACAGGAAGTGCATTGCCTTAGCTTATTTATTATAATTACTCTGTGGCGACTACGCTACTAGCTAATATATCAAAATTTGGTTACTATTATACCAACTCCCCTGTGGCGACACAGGGGGTTACTAGTACACCCTTGTACTTAATCAAACAAACTATGTACACGTTTGTTTTTCTTTTTATTCTTTTTTTCTTTTTGATTTTCCTTTTTCTTTTCTTTTATTTTTCTTTTCTTTCTTCTTCTTTTTCTTTTTTTTTCTTTTTCTATTTTCTTTTTCATTTTCATTTTTTTTTCCTTTTTCTTTTTTTTTCTTTTCTTTTTAAGTTTAAATTGTAATTAAATTAATTTATAAAATAAACTTAAATATAACTTATATAAATAAACTAATTTAGATTTATAAAATAAACTTATTTAAAGTTTATAAGATAAATCATTTTAAGTTTATTAAATAAATTATATTAAAGTCCATTAAATAATTTATTTAATTAACAATCAAACTTTGAGCTTCGCCAGTCCCTTGAGCTGTTTGGCTGTATAACCCGCGCACCTCTTCTCGTACTTTAACAGATAAACGTTCAATCAAAGTACGTTCCTCAACTTAACAATCTTTCTATAAATAATACCCAGATTTCTTTCACGAGCTGTTGACGCCTAGTGCAACTGGTCTGGTTCACAGACGACTAACCCCGATTCAGGTCTTCGTATTATAGCCTTGATTACATTGTTAAGCTTGCCTCAACTTTATTGCTTTAGACACTGACTGTCAATAAACAACTGTACTTTCACTGAAATCCTTTCTGGTACTTTAGACAACGTCTTCATTAACCTCTGTCTATACCCTGTCTTCAATTCTTCAGATTCCTATGCTTCGAACATTGTCTATCTTCAATCAATGCCAATACACTGAAATCTTCCGGTAGCACTTGTATACTGAAGCTTCAACATTTCTGAAACCCTGAAAGTCTTTAACCTTTGTTCTTCACTGAGGCATGATCATATTAATGAACTTCTTTCAGTGACCTGTAGACAGACTTTAGGCTTTCTTCTAATCTTCAGATTCTTTGTATTTTCCTTGTCTTCATTCTTCCTGATTTCTTGTGTAGACGTAGTATTATTAACCTGTCCTGTTCTAGTATTGTTATTGTGTTGAGTTATCACGTAACTGTTCATACAGCTATGCAGTCTCACCAACAAGTTGTTGACGCCTAGTACAACTGGTTTGGTTTACAGACGACTAACTCTGATTTAGGTCTTCGTATTATAGCCTTGATTACATTATTAAGCTTGCAACAAATTTATCGCTTCGGACACTGACTGTCAATAAACAAAAAACAAATATAATTTCACTGGAATCTTTTCTGTTACTTTAGACAACGTCTTCATTGCTACTGCAGTCTTGAATACTTCATTCACTGTGCTTCACCGACGTTTGACTATATAAATGAACTCCTGTCAGCAAGTATAACTTCAAGACTACAGCTGTCTTTTTTAACCTCTGTCTATACCATGTCTTCAATTCTTCAGATTCCTATGCTTCGAACACTCTCTATCTTCAATCAATGCCAATACACTGAATTCTTCTGGTAGCACTTATACACTGAATCTTCATCATTTCTGAAACCCTGAAAGTCTTTAACCTTTATTCTTCACTGAGACATGAACATATTAATGAACTTCTTTTAGTGACCTTTAGACAGTCTTCAAGCTTTCTTCTAATATTTTAATTCTATGTATTTGCATTGTCTTCATTTCTTCTTGATTTCTTGCGTAAATGTAGTATTATTAACCTGTCATGTTCTAGTGGTGTTCTCGTATTGAGTTATCACGTTACTGCTCATACAGCTACGCAGTCTCACCAACAATCTCTCTCTATTTGATTATTAAACCTAACAAACAAATTAAATAGAGAGGATAACTCAACTAACAACTTGGAAAAAGTAAATTACCAGGACTTGTAAATAGTGCTACTGGTTTTCTAGATCAAATACTGCATTTCCAGATTTCTTGAGTAACTGAAATGAAATATGCTTGTTCCTCTAGCACTAAACTGATCTTCAAGTAGTTTCATCTTCATTACCTTGGTTCTTCAAATCTCTTTTAGATAACACTTCTTAGTCTTGAAGTAATCATCAGCAGCTCCTTTTGTAAAACCGTATTTCTTGTTGAAAAGTACATATCTATCTTGCTTCTCCCCTATGAGTAGGGCTGAGCAAAAAATTGAAAAAAAAATGAAACTGAAACCGAAACCGTAAAAAACCAATAAAAACCGAACGGCTTACATCTGAACCGAAACCGAAACATTAAAAACTAAATCTGAAACCAGTTTGCGGTTTCGGTTATACGTTGAAACTGAACTGAAAAAATCCGAAACCGATCTGAATTATAAAAATTGATAAATAAATAATATATTTATATAATACAAATTTCTAAAATTAATAAATACATATATATAATTATATATTATAAACTGAACTAATAAAATTCATGAATCATCAAGACATCAGAAGCATTAGTTTAGAAAATCAGTTGAGTCAGTAGTCTGACTGTCTTTTGTAAAACAGGTTCTATTAGTTGCAAGAACTAATACAACAGTTATAACCATTGAGTGGGCTGCTGTGTTGTTCATGCTCCTGTCAAGCTATTTTATTGGAAACTTTATAGTTTTTTATTTGGCAACAAACTTAACTTTTAATTTGTTTACTTACAAATTCTATTAATCATATTTGTGTTGTTAATTTTGAGTGACGCGGTTTTAAAACCAAAACCGATCCGATTAAAACCGAACTGAGGTTTTTGAAACCGAAACTGAACCGATGGTTTCAGTTGCGGTTTCGGTTTTCAATTTTAAAAACCAAGGACATGCGGTTTCGGTTTCGGTTTTGACCAAAAACCGCCCCGAACCGAACCGCGCTCTACCCTACCTATGAGAATCAACTACTTAAGGAGATCACCTTCGTTTACCACCTCTCCCATATAATAGGATCCGCAGATAAAAACCAATGGTACTCCCCTTTTGGACAACAGCTTCTGGCCTTATGAAGAATAGTGATGAACTAATCCACTTCTTTTGATAACTAGGAAATCACCTACGTGTTTACCACCTCTCACGTATAATAGAATCTGTAGTTTTAAACAACAATGGTGTGGTGTGGTGTACATATGCTTTACCTTTTTCCTCCCGCCTGCTATTTCTCCCCTTAGTTGAGGAATCCTCCAAAGTATTACTTAAGCTTTTATCTCCCCCTTTGAGAAGGAATGTATGTTGTTGTCTGAAGGAGTTCTCATATTTTACTTGGTTGGAAAAAAAAGAACAAGTCAGAGTCTGATCAACCATGTCCCTTTAAATGCTGCATATATGGCTTCACTGTTGATTATCATGTGCACCAATCTTCCCAACTACTTATACCTCCCAAATGTGAGATCACCAATTGTTACCAATTGTTGTTACCCGAACTTGTTAGGTCCCGAAGTATTCTAATCCAATCTGTAAATATTAGGTTCTTAAGAGATAGGTTCCTATCATAAACAGATTCGAGACCCGAAGTATCAAGAACCATGTTTAGGGATAAGGAATGAGATATGGTGTTTCTCTTTCTTCCTCACCGTGAGTGTGTGATTCTGTTTCGTGTACCTCACATGTGTTTCACTCTTCTCTTCACTCGTGTTTACACTCATTCTCACAAGTGTATCACTCCTCTCATAGCTCCAAAATCCAGCTGTACCTGCAAGAAAAATCACCTTAGCCATCCTTAAGGAGGTCACATGTAATATCCGGGAAAATTATGTGAATATTATATGTTAAATGAATAAATATTATGTATTTTATAAATCCAAAGTGATTATTGCCCTGATATTGGATGTTATAGCTGTTATGTGTGTTTCCGTGCGGGTCAGAGAATTTTTCGATTGATTAATATGTGTTAAAACTGCAACTATATGAATCGATCTGCAATTCGAACTCGTATTTATTTGTGTATTTACCAAGGTACTCGTCTTATTTCATTTTTCGCGTGTTTGAAAGCATTTTATGTGTTATCGGGATTTTATATTAATTTAAGTATCGTTTTGTTTTCGAAAAATCAGCGGACCGGGACCCCACCGGGACGTCAAACCCCAAAAAATATGTGTTTTTATTTTTATAAAAATATTCGTATCTCAAATACCTAATATCTTTGCATTTTTGAATTATTTGCAATTTTTGGGGATTTTTGACATTAATTTTATATTTTATCATTTTAAAATTATTCCCCGTAATTATTATTTTGGGGCTTAATTATTGTAATTTAGAGGATAAAAATACCCTTAATTTATTTTAGGGTATCAATTTCTGCAATAGTATAAATAGCTGATCAGATTATCCGATTTATTTTATTTTATAAAAATTCAGAAAAAAAATAAATAAAAGAAAATCAAGAACAAGTGGGGGTGTTCTTGAGGGTGGGAATTAAAATCAAAAGTTAAAGTTGATTCCGGAATCCGTTTGTGACGCTCGAATAGTCGATTTGAAGCTCTCTTCCAGCTCTATCTGTTGATATCAACATCTTAAACAGAGGTTAATTCTTCTGTGATTCCGTTTTTTTCATTTTTTTTGTTATTTGAATTCGGTTTTGTTCATAGATTGATTGTTTGGTGATTTTGAGTATTGATTAATGTTCCCGAGGTTCCAAGGATTGATATAGTGTATTAAAACGTAAATTTTGTTTATGTTTTGCTAAGAGTCGAATTCTAGTATTTTTGGGTTTTTTGATTTTAATTTTTCTGAGTTTTGATGATTGTTGGATGTTTAGAATCATTGAATCATGTTTTTATGGATTCCAGGATCATTTTAAGTCAAATAGCTGCGAGTTTCATTCAGTAATTGGAGTAATCGAAGTTTCCGATTGCTTCGCCAGTTTTCAACCGGAGTTTGGACGGAATCGATGATTCCGGGGTAGTTGATGTTGGGTATGGTTTGTTTAGGAAGCTTGGGAAAGTTTAGAATCGATCTGGGCTAAAAACGGAATCAGGAGGTGGCGTTTTGGCCTCCGTTTAGGGTTCGCCGGAGTCCGGCGAAGGCCCGCCGGAATCTGGGGATTTCCCAGAAACCGGTAGGGGTTCTTCCCGACCCGGTTGATCCCCTCTAACCCGATTTCGACCCGGTCCCTTGACCCGGGTTCGATCTTTCCCCAGCCTGTTTTCTATTCTGAAAAATGTTTCTAGACAAATTCTTTTCTTTTAATTAAAAATCTTTTTCTTATTTTCAAAAATCCATTTAGTTTATTCTAAAAATCATTTAAATAATATTTTAAATACTAAAAAAATTATTTTCTTAATTAGTTTAAATTCCTAAAATTATTTTCTGTTATTATTTTCAAAAGTATAATTTGATTTAATTATTTATAATTTATTTTAGTTAATTATTTATGAGTTTAATTAATTGATTAATTCATTAATCAATTAATTTTATTTATAAATAGTTAAATAAATATAAATTATTTATAATTAATTCAAATAATTTCTAAAAATTGTTTTAAGCTTTTAAAAAAAATTATATTTTGGTATTTAAAAGTCAACTAATATTATTATTAATTGATTTAATTCTATTTATTTCTTATTTTATTCATAGTAAAAAATCGTTCGTCCGTTTAATACGAAACGAACGCGTACAGACTCAGAAAAATATTACGCTTTCAATAAAAATACTTTTAAGTCCTAATTTCTTTTGTATTGCAATGACATTTAATTAGTGTATCAGTTTGAGTCGGTATGTGATCGGTAAATGCTAATATTGACCTGATTTTAATTCTGAACGCACTGAGACATATCTTTTAATGATGTGACTTATGTGTTACATGAAATATGTGATTACGTGTTATAAGAATTCCATGATTACATGTTACGTGATATGCATGCTATCTGTTTATAGTTTTAAAATGCCATGCTTAGTTATAAACGATCGGGTAGATGTCAAGACGTATAGTTACGTCGATTGAGTTTGGTTATATCAGTTAAGATAGTCCTTTTATTTATAGAATCGAGTAGCAAGGAGTACGGTCAAGTGTTAGACGAAGATAGTAGCCAGCAGCTATAAGCAGAGTTATAGTAAGAATTTAGCGAGCATACGAGGCAAGTACCCTAACTTCACTTATCGTTCAAGTGACGTTTATTTCGAATCATATTATGCAAGTATTTATATCTTCACTTATCATTCAAGTGATATTGACTCCGAATTTTATTCTTTCAATTTCTCTACTATTCTAAGTTCAGAATAGTTAAATGTTTTTACATTCGCTACAACTTACTCTATACAGTGAAGTTTTGAATTGAGATTAGCGAATAACTAATTGTTCTGGTTATTTCGCCATTGGTTGTTGAGATAACTCTGGACCATGAGAAATGAGGAGTTATGTGGTTAATGATGTCATTTGATTCGACTCATTTGATGAAAAATCATTTTTTATGGGTTGGATGGTTGCGTAAGAGGTTGTGGCGGCGGTCCAGCATGAGCTATGTGTTATACAAGATATAACACCTTGCTAGGCCGATATATGCCTCGGGTACCTTTTGTTTAGTTAGATATGCTTCGGCATACCGGTGTTGCTCCGCGGCTGATCACCGGCGGCAACACACCGTCGTTCGAGGATTCCAATCCCACAATAAAATATATATGTAAATGTTGTTTATTATCAAATATATATCAGTTTTTGATACTGTTCAGGTATTGTGGCTTGGTTTTGTTCATCAGATATATTGTTGTTGTTGTTCTAAATCATAAGCTATATACTGCTTGCTGAGCATTTCTTTCGCTCATACTTGTTTCATATCCTGATTCTTTCAGCTAGGCCAGGGCAAGCTTGAGTTCCAGGTCTGACCAGAAGCTGTGTGCTTGTAGATAGTTTGGTGTGTTTTCCAGGTAGGCAATTTGGGACGCTTAGCTAGTCTAGAGGTTTGTAATAAAATTTGAATAAGTTGTAAAACTAATTAGACTTATGATTTGTGATAACTTTTGGTTTGTATTAGTGCATGTTCCATACTATAACCCGTGATCGATCCAGTTGCATGCAAGAGGTCATATTTATTATATTATTCCGTTGTGATTATTTTATTATGGTTTATTGGCTAGTGACCCCCAAATCTAGACCCCGGGTTTGGAGGGCGTCACATCACAAGTGGTGCAATGGGATTTCGTAAATCCCCATCCTTGTTAGACTCGCCAGATGAATCTGAGTCATAATCTACAAGTTGATAGTTTCCCGTTGAGGGTTCCAAATTTGAACTCTGGGAAGGTAAACAATGATCCAAAGAATTTAGCATAAAGATCAAAGTTTCCTTTGAATGTCTGTGAAGACATTTCCTTGTGACTCATCAGGTAATATCTGAATCATTGTTAACAAGTTGCCGATCTACACCTATGTCAGATCCACTATCCACGGATGCATCTAGGGGATTTAAGCATGAGGAGGTAGACACTGACCACTAACATATGGCTATTGGATCAGTATCCTCTCTTAACACATGTAAAGGCAATTGGTCCATTAAAGAACCTTGAACAATCGAATTTGACCGTAAAATGGTCGAAACTCTTATTTCCATCGAATCTTCCTTTGTATGTGTAACCTACCCTTGTGCATCAAGAATTGTTTATATTTGAGGTGGTGACACTACATCGGATACCCTAGACGATATGCGAATTTCAATAGACGCATCCTGTTGAGAGGATGAATCTAGTAACTTTTTTTGTGCCTTTTCAGCCAGTACATCTTTTTGAGAAGATGTATGGGAGCTAGCAGTTGCCTCAATTTAAATACTACTCATATTTGTAGGAGACAGAGCTGCTAGGTTGACTTCAGAACCTTCCTTATGTGGTGCATTACGGCACTTTCTCCCTCACGCTCATTCATACTTCATTTTATTGGTAATAGAGTGTTGGTTGGTTCTATTTCTATGTTTGACTTTATAGTTTGGGATAAAAGTTGTGGGTTTTCAACCTCATGACTATCAAATGAAAGAAGGCCATTGGAGGCTAAACCTGCATCACAGAACATATGGAAATATAGAGATAAAATGCATTTAAGATCTATAATGAATGAAAATCATGCATTTAATCTTTTGAGAGAAATGATGTACAATAGTGATTTCAAAATATTTTAATGAAATAAGCAATCGCCACTGTAGAAAGAAATTTGATTTTTCTCTTAAAACTGTTTGAGTGCATAAGTCTATTTTTATGCCTAAAAAGATAAATGATTTGATAAGACACAGACCGATGACTAGCAGTATTAAGAAGAGAAAGAAAGATCTTGTCTTTCAATATGAATGAGTTTTTGTAAAAACATTGATCACTTAGGGTAAAATCTAAGCAATTCTCATTCATGTCAAAAGCTCCATAATCTTTCTTTATAAAATTATTATCAACAACATTGTTTATTGATAAATAATTTTAGTAACATTGAATATGCTGCCGATTTCAAATTATAGTAAATCTTTCAGATATAGCAAAGCATATAAATTCACTAGAACTTAAAATCTCACAATTATCTGCAACAAAATATTAACAATATGTTAGATATATTTGATAATATCATGGCTAATATGATTTATGTTTAGTTTTCAGATCTTACTTAAACAGGATAAATCAGTACTTACTGGAAGTCAGGACTTAAGGATATCAGTACTTATATTATCAGGAGATAATTATCAGAAGATGGATATCAGAACTTAAGTACTGAAGGACGATCAGATAAGGACAACAGCTGATTAAAGGAAAGAAGATCGAGACAAACATAAGAAGAGATATGCATGAAGAAGGAATTCTATGAAGAATAGAATACTTGGAAGAAAAGATATCTGATTGATATATTTTAGGAAGCAGAATTATATTCCATATCAATTAGCGATTATCTTGTAACTGTGTAGTATATAAACACAGACATAGGGTTTACACTATAAGTGTTATCATATTCGAGAAGATTATTCATTGTAACCCTAGCAGCTCTCGTGATATTTGTTCATCACTGAGAGGTAACAGTTCCATACAGTAACAGAGTTTATTGTTTCAATAAAGTTTGTTTTCTGTTATTTGAGTTATTAAAAGTTCGATTTGATTGTACTTTACACTGTATTCACCCCCTCTACAGTGTGTGTGTGACCTAACAAGTGGTATCAGAGCCTATCTGTTAACGCACAAACAGTTTAAGATCCAAGCACAATCATGTCTGACACGGAAACTCCAACTAAGCCCACCAAAACTGAAGAACCTCCAAAGACACAAATTCAAAGTCGGTATGAGACCATCAGAGTTCCCATACTGAGACCATCTGAATATGCCATATGGAAGGTGAGGATGACCATGTTTCTGGAAGCTACAGATCCAGAATATCTTCATAGAATCAAGGAAGGACCTCACAAACCAACCAAGCTTGCGGTTGCTGTTGCAGGTGAAGCAGCAAAGACTGTACCAAAGGAGAAGAGTGATTATACTGCTGAAGATATCGCATCAATTGCTAAGGATACTAAGGTACGACACTTACTGCATAGTGCCATTGATAATGTAATGTCAAACAGGGTAATTAACTGTAAGACTGCAAAGGAGATATGGGATGCTCTGGAAACAAGGTGTCAGGGAACCGATACAATTAAAAAGAACAGGAAGACAATACTCACTCAAGAGTATGAACACTTTGACTCAAAGGCTAATGAGTCATTGACTGATTTATATGATAGATTTGTCAAACTCTTGAATGATTTGTCACTGGTTAATAAGGAGTATGATCTTGAAGATTCAAACCTTAAATTCCTGTTAGCGCTTCCTGAATGCTGGGATTTGAAGGCAACAACAATAAGAGACAATTACAATCTTGATGAAACAACTCTTGATGAAATTTATGGAATGCTCAAGACTCATGAACTTGAGATGGAACAAAGAAGCAAGAGGAAAGGAGGAAAGTCAAGGACAGTTGCTCTTAAGGCTGAAGAAAAATCCCCCAAGGTAGCTACCTCAAGGAAAGACAAGGGTAAAGCTCTTTTCACAAAGTCTGATACTGAGTCATCAAGTTCTGAAAATGATGATGACTCAGATTCTGAAAGCTTGCCTGAGACTGATGTTGATGAGGAGATGATGAAGCTGTGTGCTCTTATGGTGAAAGGGATCACAAAGATTGCATACAGGAAGTTTAGAAAGGGAAAGAAGTTTTCCAGGAAAGGCACAAGTTCTGATAAGAAAAATTTCAGAAGATCTGAGGGCAGAAGAGGAAAGTCTGATAGAGGAGATTATATCAATGTCAAATGCTATAACTGTGGTGAGAAAGGCCACATATCTCCTGATTGCAAGAAAGTGAAGGGTGACAAAGGCAAGGCTCTTGTCACAAAGAAGAAAAGATGGACAGACACCTCAGACTCTGAAAGTGAGGAGAATTATGCTTTGATGGCAAATGCTGATAAAGCAAGTGCTGAAAGCAGTTCTGAAGCTGCTGAATCAAAGGGCAACAGGAAAAACATCCTAGTTTTGGACAGTGGATGTTCAGGACATATGACTGGAAATAAAGCCCTGCTATCAGACTTTGTGGAGAAAGCTGGCCCAAGTGTTTCTTATGGAGATGTCAACATTGGAAAAACATTGGGATATGGCAATATCAATCTTGGGAATGTCATCATTAAAGAAGTAGCTCTGGTCTCAGGACTTAAACACAATCTGCTGAGTATAAGTCAAATCTGTGACAGAGGTTATCATGTTGATTTCTTTGAAGAACACTGTGAAGTTGTGAGTAAATCTAAAGGCAAAGTTGTTCTGAAAGGATACAGGCGTGGTAACATTTATGAAGCTAAACTTTCAACAAGTACTGATGGTTCTGCAATCTGTCTGATGAGTAGAGCATCAATTGAAGAAAGCTGGAATTGGCACAAGAAACTCTCACATTTAAATTTAACAATATAAATGAGCTGGTCAAGAAAGATCTTGTGAGAGGACTGCCAAAGTCAGTATTTGCTCCTGATGGCCTTTGTGATTCTTGTCAGAAGGCTAAACAAAGAAAATCTTCATTCAAGAGCAAGACTGAATCATCAATTCTTGAGCCTTATCACCTACTACATGTTGATCTATTTGGTCCAGTAAATGTCATGTCTATTGTAAAGAAAAAATATGCCTTGGTCATAGTAGATGAGTTCACCAGATATATATGGGTGTATTTCTTGCACACAAAAAGTGAAACTGCATCTATCTTGATTGATCATATCAAACAACTGGATAAATTGGTCAAAGATTCTGTGAAGACAATAAGGAGTGATAATGGCACTGAGTTCAAGAATCTGATAATGGAAGAGTTATGTAAAAATCATGGAATCAAGCAGGAATTCTCTGCTCCTGGAACTCCACAGCAAAATGGAGTTGTTGAAAGAAAGAATAGAACTCTCATTGAAGCTGCACATACAATGCTTGAAGAAGCAAAGCTTCCAACCTATTTATGGGCTGAAGCTGTGCAGACTGCTTGTTTTACTCAAAATGCAACACTCATTAACAAGTAAGGAAAGACACCATATGAGATGGTGAAGAAAAAGAAGCCAAATCTGAAGTATTTTCATGTATTTGGATGCAAGTATTTTGTTCTCAAGACTCATCCTGAATAGCTATCCAAATTTGATCTAAAAGCTGATGAAGGAATCTTTGTTGGATATCCACTTTCCACAAAAGCCTTCAGAGTCTATAATTTGAGAACAAGAGTGGTCATGGAATCTATCAATGTCTCTTTTGATGACAAGAAGATTATTGGACTTGAAGATTTTATTGATCATGATCAGCTGAGATTTGAAAATGAAAACTCAAATTCTGATACTGAAAATCCTGACAATCTAAGTCCTGATACTGCAAACTCTGATGGATTAAACTCTGATGTTATTGAAACTGTGGTGACTACGCCAAAGGAAGATGCACTTATGCAGGGGGAGCAAACTCAAGATCTTACCACATCTCAAGAAGCATCAGAATATACATCTGGCTCTTCAAGTTCTGATTCGTCAAGTTCTGATCAGCCAAGTTCTGATAATTCTGAAAATCTAAATTCTGAAGAATCCAACTCAGAGAGCATAGTTTCAGGGGGAGCATCAGAAAATGAAAATGAAGACAGCATGGATCATGGGGGAGCATCCAGTTCTAGAGAAAACCTTCCATCTGCAAGGAAGTGGACTAAATCACATACACCTGATTTGATAATTGGAAATCCTGATGCAGGTGTCAAAACTAGAACAGGTACTTCAAATGAATGTCTTTACAATTCTTTTCTTTCTCAGACTGAGCCAAAGAAAGTGGAAGAAGCTCTTCAAGATGCTGATTGGGTGCAAGCAATGCAGGAAGAGTTAAATGAATTTGAAAGAAACAAAGTCTGGACCCTAGTGCCAAGACCAAAGAATAGATCTGTTGTTGGTACAAAGTGGGTATTCAGAAACAAAACTGATAGTGATGGCATAATTACAAGGAATAAGGCAAGGCTGGTTGCAAAAGGATATTCTCAATAGGAGGGAATTGATTATGATGAAACATTTGCACCAGTTGCTAGGTTAGAAGCCATAAGGATATTTTTGGCTTATGTTGTTCACAAAAAGTTTACTGTCTTTCAAATGTATGTGAAAAGTGCTTTTCTCAATGGAGAATTGGAGGAAGAAGTATATGTTGAACAACCTCCAGGCTTTGTAGATTCCAAATATCCAGATTATGTCTACAGGCTTGATAAAGCACTTAATGGACTTAAGCAAGCTCCTAGAGCATGGTATGAGACTTTAGCTCAGTTTCTTCTGGAAAGTGGATTTAACAGAGGAACAATAGACAAAACACTGTTCTACCTCAACCATGGAAAAGACTTACTTCTGGTCCAGATTTATGTTGATGATATCATTTTTGGGTCTACAAATGACAGACTTTGCAAAAAGTTTGCCAAACTAATGCAGGCAAGGTATCAGATGAGTATGATGGGGGAACTTAGCTATTTTCTGGGCCTTCAAGTCAAGCAGAATGAAGAAGGCACTTTTATTTGTCAAACTAAGTACATCAGAAACTTGCTGAAGAAATTTGGAATGCAAGATTGTTCAAGTGCATCCACTCCCATGGCCACTGCAACAAAACTGGACAAGGATACTGGTAAATCAGTAGATATTACTGATTACAGAGGTATGATTGGCTCTCTACTCTATCTAACTGCTAGTAGACCTGATATCATGTATGTTACCTGTCTTTGTGCAAGATTTCAAGCAGATCCAAGAGAACCTCACTTAACAGCTGTGAAAAGAATTTTCAAGTATCTTAAGGGAACAGCTGATCTGGGATTGTGGTATCCCAGAGAATCAGATTTTAAACTAATAGGTTACTCAGATGCAGATTTTGCAGGTTACAAAATTGACAGGAAAAGCACAAGTGGAAGCTGCCAATTTCTTGGAGGCAGATTGGTTTCTTGGTTTAGCAAGAAACAAAAGTCAATTTCCACATCAACTGCAGAAGCAGAGTACATTGCTGCAGGAAGCTGTTGTGCACAGATTCTTTGGATGAAGAATCAGTTACTGGATTATGGGTTAACATATTTCAAAATCCCTATTTACTGTGATAATCAAAGTGCTATTGCTATGACAGGTAATCCAGTTCAACACTCTATGACAAAGCACATCAGCATCAGGTACCACTTCATAAGGGAACATGTGGATGAAGGTACAGTGGAATTGCACTTTGTTCCAACAGATCAACAACTAGCAGATATCTTCACAAAACCACTGTGTGAAGCTACTTTTACAAGATTGGTAAATGAAATTGGAATGGTTTCAGGTTCTTTCTCTAAATCTGCTTAGTTTTGTCCTGATGCATCAGACTTTATGATCAGTATTTACAGAATTTACTCTCTTTATGTATTTCGTGCTTAATTGAAAATTTGCTTAAGTACTGACTATTGTCTGATGTAAGTTTCTAAACTCTGAAAATGATATGTCTGTTTATGTAACTATTTAATCCTATGAGGATACCTGTGCTAGATGCTGACCTAGTAGTCTTCAATAAACTAGGGATCCCATGTAAGAAATAATTATTTCTGTAATAAACTATTGACACAAGCAAATTCTGATATTGAGCTTAGTTGAGTTTACTTTGTCTATCTTATTACTAAGTCACAAACTAGAATAATGCTTCTCATCTATTAAGTTTTGATGCTAGTAAATCTGTTGAATGTACTAAGTGCTGATAAACCTCTCTTATCAAAAGAAAAAGAAAAGAATCAAGGATTAAAATTCAGGTACTCCTTTGAGATCTAGAGTACAAATGTGGAAGGGACGACCCAAGTGCATTGCTGGTATTAAGTAAATATGCATCAGAAAAGCAAAATATTTTCTTGGTGACCTTTCACACTCTATGATTACTGGAGAAATACTCTGATAATAGCATAAATTTTGATAAGCAGTCGTGACTCACTTACACTGAGAAGCCACTGTAAAATGGAATTTAAAAAGAAGCACAAAATAGTTGAGGTGGACTCAAGCATGAACTCATTCAATAGTAGGTTTCAGAATAATGATAGGTTTTTAGTAAAGTTTTAGTTATGCCTTATTTCTAAGATGTACTGAAGTGAATCAGACTTTACTCTTTGTCTGATATTTAGCTTAATGCACACACTAAACACTCCATATGAATGATGAAAATTACTATGATGATCTATGTTATTTTAGATGAACAGTTTATGTGTCACATTACACAAATTCTGAGGACAAGTTCTGATTGCATGTTCTGATGATTAAGTTCTGAAGAATCTAAATCAGAATTTGTGCGAGGACTTACTAAGATAGACATTCATTTTTCGAGTTCAGAAATTATGTTCTGATAACTGTTAAGTTCTGATATAAGTCTAAGTTCTGATCTTAAATTCTGATTCTTTACTTGACTTATTTGTGGATAAAATCTAAAAACAGTTTCATTTTAAATCAGACTATGGTTGGGTAGAATATTAACAGTCAATATCATTAGGGATAGTGGTTCACATACACGTACAGTAATTTTTACTTGTTACTTGTGCGCATTAACCCTGATTTAAACTTCCAATGACTGTTTTCCTTCTTCCAAGTCTGGGGAGACGAGGTAGAATTAACTCTACCTGTCAGCATTAAATTTCCTTGCGTCTCCTGGCATTCTTTTGCCTATAAAAACAACCACTTCACATCAGCCTTCACATCAACTCTTTTATCACAAACTCACTCTCGTTTTACACTTACCACCACAAATGGCTGCATTTGGCTGGTTTTACAACTATGGCGATGAGACTGTACATGTCTTTTTAAATGGGATTCCAACTCCATACACTATCGCCAACATCCCTCACAATCTCTGGATTCAATTTTCAGAGGCTATTAAACGTGATCTGCTGGCAGTTCGAAGAGAACTTCACATTCGTCGTCTTCGAAAGCAGGAGCAAATAATACGACTCGCTATTCTCTTTGTCGAGAGTAGGAAGAAGAAATAATTTATTTTCTTCTTCCTGTTTTTCTTCATCATCAGCTTTGTCAGGCTTCTTAGCTCAGGACATTAGCTTTTGATGTTAGGTTTAGCAGCTTAGGATAATCTTGTAAAAGTTCTGATGTAATTTAAATTTCATGAATGTATTCTCTTAATATATTACTGAAATTTCTCTTTTTGCAAGTTCTTGTCTCTGAGATGTTCTGAAATGCATTGATAAATCCTGATAAATATTCATATTCTAATGACCATTACAATTTAAATTTAAATTAAGTTCTGATTTTACGTTATCAGTACTTGTTCCCTTGATTTATTTTGGTCATTCTCACTCGAATTTCTTTTCAGAATATTGGTGTTGCAGTGAAAAATAATTGAATAAGTGGAAACAGTTTCAATTTTGAATTAAAACTGATTTACCTTGATTAATGGAATTACTGGGTAAGTGGAACGGTTTTTCCTTGAAAAACTGCAAGTGGGTAAGTAATGATTATTGTTTTCCCGTGCCCATTAACTATTCATTACTACTGCATGTCTGACAGGTGTCCAACGGTTACATTTTTTTCAAAGTATAAGTAAGACAGAAAGAGGATTTTCTAATCTTTTATTCACTTTTATACTTTATCTCTCTATTTGCTTTTCCTCTCTTTCTACTCCTGACGTTGGTTTTTCATTTAGACATTTTAGCAAACACCTAACAGGCACTATTAAATATCGATTATTTTCATGGCACCTAAGGATTTAATCATTGATGGAGCTAAATTTGTTCCAAATAACTATGCTGCAATTCTTGATCATGCTGAAGCTCCGTCTGAGTTGCATTTTGTGCAAGATCTTCTTGCACACAGTGAAATCGGGTATGCATTGACCCAACCTTCAACATTTTCGAGCCAACAAGTTCTGACATTTTGGAGGACTGGAAACTTTGATAATGGTGGTCAAAATGGTACTCCTAGTATTGTTTTTGAAGTGGGTGAATCTACATATGGGGTAACTCCTGGTACAATTCGCAAGGCCCTACATCTACCAGCAGGATGTACTTTTTCAACCCCGGAGGAATCAGCTCTTAAAGAGTTCATGGCTAGTTTGGGGTATGAGCAGAGTTTGGCAAAGCTTGGGCAGTTGAAACGGGCTCATATCAGAAAGGAATGGAGCTTCTTCTTTGACTGCATAACTAAAGCTTTTGGGAATAAATGTTCAAACTTTGATGCTATCCCTATAATGAGCTAGCACATCGGGTATGCTATCATTAACCAAACTCATTTTGATTTTGCAACTGTTGTGATAGGTTTTATTGGGGATAGGATGACAGAAGATAGGAATGTTGTCTACTTTGCTAGATTTTGTCAGCTTATTTTTAATCATTGTTGTGCTGATAACCCCCAACCTACTACTGACTTAACTCCATCTTTCAAAATTGTAAAACGAGCCTTTAATGATTTGTTAAATGCTGATGTTAAGAAGAAGGTGGTTAGATCCTTACAGATTCCTCAATCTGTACAATAGATCTTAGTAAATGTTGATCCTGATACCTACAGATCTGTTTATCCTGATGTTCACCCAACCACCACATCTCAAACACCACAACAATCATCAGCACATACCACTCATACTACTCAACCTACCCTCAGATAATATCTCAAATCATATCTCTCCACTTCACAGACAGTTCAACCTTCATCCTCAGCACCTCCTGTGAAGCCTTCATCTTCCAAGGCTAAGAGGACAAAGACAGTTCCCCAAACACCTCAGAAGAGAAGGAGGATTGTTTTGAGAGATGAATCTGACAGTGAGGAACAGGTTTCTACATCAGAACCTGTTGTCAAAGAAGCTGAGAAAGTTCCTTCTCAGAAGGATTCTACAATTGGGGGATCTAGGCTTCTCAAAAGGCTTAGAAGAATGACTGTTGATGAAACTCCCAAGGAATCCATATCTTCAAAGAGATACAAGAAACAGAGGGCAAAAAGGCCAGTTTCAGATGATGAGGAAGCAGAAGCTAAGGAAGGAGATCAGGAATCTCTGATCTCATAAGAACCAGTTTCTGCTAAGGCCCCCGCTTCTCCATTAACTTCAACTAAGGAAGCTTTTACTGAAAATGCCAACACACCTTCTGTGTCTCCTAGGACTGTATCTCCTGTTAATTCAGGCACACGTGCTGATATTGATATTCAGAACTTGGTTGTGCCTGAAGTACTTTACTTAGAAGCTCCAACAACAACTAATCCATCAACAACACCTGTTACTGATGTTGCTCAACCTCCAGAGTTATCTACTACACCTTCTCTACATCTAGATGCTGATGATCAGAATATAGGTGAGCATCAGGATATGGCTGTTGATCAGAACTTAGCACCAGATCAGCAATTAGAGGATGATCCTGAAGCCTCCATTGCTACTCATACTGTTGTTTTATCAGAAGATACTGATTCGTCAAGTTCTGATGCTGCAAATGCTGAAGATACTGGTGATGCTGCTCTACCTGCAGATGCTGATGAAGCAAGTCCTTCAGGACATGCCCCTCAACAAACTGTTCTTAAATCTGAATTTGTTAAGAAGTTTGTTACAAGAAAAGTACTAGTGCCTTGGAGTGAAACTCCTGCAGGACAGGAGTGGACTAAAGAATGGAACTCAGTTTCCTGTGTTCCAAATGCAACGCATCTTGCTGAGCACTTGACTAAGGCTGATGAGATGTTAATTACTGATGATTTCAAAACACAGCTTAGAGTCACTGCATTGAGTACTAAACATCTACAAGGTCTTCATTCAACTACTCATGCAGAGTTATATAAGATTCAGGAAGAATTCATTAAGCAAGAACAAGTTCAGAAAATTGACAAGAAAAAATTCTTCCAACCTACCTTTGACAGAGTTGCTTATATTGAGAAGACTCAAGAGAAACAACAAGCTCAAATTGATGATATTCTGAAAAATCAAGCTTCTCAGCAATCTCAACTTAATGAAATCCAAGCCTCAGTGGAATTGTTTGTCTCTCTTCTATTACCTGCTGATGCTAAAAAGGGGGAGAAAGTAATTAAGTCCAAATGCAAAACTGATAAGACACTGAAGGGGAAGGATGATGAAAAGGATGACCAAGGAAACTCTGGAATGGGTAGAGGTCATAGTCAAGGTAGAGGTTTCTCATCAAGAAAAGCTGAAATCACAAGTCACAGGACAAGTTCTGATACTGGAAAAAGAATTAGTTCTGCTACTGATAAAAGGATAAGTTCTGATGAACTTTTAGATCTTGATGAAGAAATGTCAAGACAGTTATTTCTTCAGGAAAATCCAGGAATGGACTTGGAGAGTTTAATGGAAGAAGAAGCCAGACTTAAATCAGAAAAAGTCACATCTAAATCTGAAGCTTCTGGTAAAAAGATACTTCCAAAACTCAAAGGCATTGTGATAAAAGAAAGGACAAATACTGAAGCAACATTGGCTAAATCACAACCGCAGATAGATCCAAGATCCAAGGGTAAAGAAAAAGTTGGTGAACCTATCAAGGTTTATGTGCCTCTTGAGAATGAAGAAATCACTGATGAAAAGGATGATCTTGCTCTGACTTCAAGAAAAGTTTTTAAGACAACCTCCAACATGGCTCAAGTTGTTCAGAGTCAAGAGATAGTAAGTTCTGATATTTTAAAGAAGCAAGTAACTTCTGACATAGCTCAAGTTAACTTGATATCAGAAGATAAATCAAAGACACTCCTACCAGGATTCATTAAAGCAAAACAGACTCAACCTTTGAAGACTGCTGCAAGTGGTTTTGAAGCAAGAGTAGTTACTGGAAAGGAAGCAAGAGATAAAACTGGATTGGGAAGTGCTGATAAAAGAAGAATACATAACACTACCAATGATCCAACTTCCTTGAGTGAACCAGGTATTGGAGCAACTCCTGAGAGATTGAATCAACTAGAATCTGTACAAATGGTTTACCATACCTACTTGAAAGAACACATCTTGTTGTACTTCATGACAGATGGTAGGGTTTATCATATAAGGCAAAATGCCATTCCATTGAAGTATTTTGAAGAATTGGAGCATGTACTATTCTTACTTCAAGTGAATGACAGATTAACAGAAAGTGCTGCAAACTATTTGAAGGATCAGATTCAGAGACAGAAAAGGCTTTATTCTGTTAAGTCTGACAGCACATATTTTCCAAAGTACAGAGATCACAAGGGTGATATAGTTGAAATGAAGCCCAACACTGCTAAGATTATAACTACCTTTCTGGGTTACAGGGCTTTGGAATTCAATCTTGAGTCTGATAAAGCATATTTGATTACACTGGATCAGGATATAAGAAAAGCTAAGATTAATGATCTCAGGGCTGCAATCTTTCAAATTGGTGAAGATACTGCAGAGCTTAAAGATGCTAAAAGGAGGATGATTGATGAAGTTAGATATGCTGAGAAATGTTTGTTGAAGAACTATCTCAGAACAACTCCTGACATCAAAGAGATCAGAAGATGAAGCCAAGTCAAGATCTACAACTGCTTAAATTCTGATATTTGTACAGACTGAAGTTGTTATCAGAAATTAAAGATTGGTAAAGCTTTAAGGACTGTAAGTTGTAGTTATCTAGTCTAATTCTCATGCATTTGTACTTAATATTTTTGACATCATCAAATATCTGTTAAACTTGTATATTATGCTAATTTACAAGTTGGGGGAGATTGTTAGATATATTTGATAATGTCATGGCTAATATGATTTATGTTTAGTTTTCAGATCTTACTTAAACAGGATAAATCAGTACTTACTGGAAGTCAGGACTTAAGGATATCAGTACTTATATTATCAGGAGATAATTATCAGAAGATGGATATCAGAACTTAAGTACTGAAAGACGATCAGATAAGGACATCAGCTGATTAAAGGAAAGAAGATCGAGACAAACATAAGAAGTGATATGCATGAAGAAGGAATTCTATGAAGAATATAATACTTGGAAGAAAAGATATCTGATTGATATATTTTAGGAAGCAGAATTATATTCCATATCAATTAGCGATTATCTTGTAATTGTGTAGTATATAAACACAGACATAGGGTTTACACTATAAGTGTTATCATATTTGAGAAGATTATTCATTGTAACCCTAGCAGCTCTCGTGATATTTGTTCATCACTGAGAGGTAACAGTTCCATACTGTAACAGAGTTTATTGTTTCAATAAAGTTTATTTTCTGTTATTTGAGTTATTAAAAGTTCGATTTGATTGTACTTTACACTGTATTCACCCCCTCTACAGTGTGTGTGTGACCTAACACAATATATCATTAAACTGATACTTGTCAAGTACTTTAGATACCAATAATTATGTTTCACTTTATTTTAATATAATTTAAATCATGAAACTGATATAACATGGAATCGTCTAACATCATAATTCAAATATATTAAAATAAGATATCAATGAATTAAAAACCAATTATCTATCAAATAGACATTAGCATTCAATTTCATATATCATATAATTGTTAACTCCTCACAACTGTAATATCTCAAAAAATACTAGTTCGATAAATAAAGCAACAGTAACTAATACTGTCTTGTTTGCAATCTTAGAAAAATATTCTAAGTTCCATATACTTTAATATATTGAGTATTGCAACTATTATCAAAGTGTTTAGGAATTTGCAAATAAGTATAAAAATTATTCTAAGTGGACAACATATGGTCATTTCTAATAAAGCATCAAACACTGTAACCATAGTTGTACTTTAAGAAAGATTTTTACACTTTTTATATTAGTATAAGTGACTGAGGATAAATATTTATTACTTAAAGGAGTTTTAAATAATGTCACAAATACTAATACTTCACAATTAGTTCATACTTAAATTCTTAACTAAATATCATTAACTGATATAAGTCAAAAATTAGCATACAACTAATCATGCTACTTATTTATTTTAAGTTAGTTTGAATTATGGAGCAAATAAAATCATTATATTGCTTCAATTTCCATAATCCAAATTACCCAAAATAAATATTAAATAAATAAATACTAAATATCTATGAGTTAAATACTAGCACTTAAATATTTATAATTATCCTTGAATAATCACCAATATGATATATGACTTATATACATGGCAATCACTCTCTGGATAATTAAGAATTTTAGAAATAATTTCTAAGCATATAAAATATTGAGAGTTTTATACACATAACTTAGAAAATACTTCAACTTTCAATATTAGTGATTTTAGAAATAAGAATTTATTACTTAAAACTAAAATTCTAAATAATATCACTAATACTAAAAGTATCATAATTATTCGTACATGATACAAATAACCATGTTGTATATTATTCTAATATAATTTAAATTATAAGACTGATATGGAATGTAATTGTCTACCATCATAATTTAAATCAATTAAAATAATATTCAAACTTAATGCTATAATACTTAACCACCACAAATGTATCTGACATTATAATTATGATAATCAAGATAGTAGCACTAAGTACGAGATACTGGAATTTTGATAAATACACAAGTCCTTTAAATATTGAAGATTTAATACTTGTGAACTTATATTAAGAATTCCTTACATATGAGATTTCCAACTAATATGCAATGAATGATATCTCACACTTACAAGCCAGTCTTGAAAGATTAACTTTGACAAGTGATTTAATAAGTGTTTCTGCAAGTGACTATTTGACTAAAAGACATGCTCTTGAAATAAATGATACCTGGTGTCAAGGTGCCTTGTTATAGAGTGTTCTATAGAGTTGTTGGATTTGAAGTTGTTTCTTATCATAACAAGAAATTAATCTTCTTCCACGAAGTTGACAGCTCCCCGAGATGCTTCTCCTGTCACTTAAGTTGACAGCTTCAGAGATGCTTCTCCTATCTTTCTTACAATCTGCGTAATCTATTTCTATATAGAAAAACATGTTAAGCATAATATCTTTAGGGTACTTTACTCCAAGAGTTGGTAGTCCATTAAGATATCTAATAATCTTGTTAATAGCTATAAGATTGGATTCTCTAGGATCCACTTGGAACCTTGCACTTTGGCATCTTGAGAACATTACATGTTGTCTATTAGCATTTGAGTAAAAGAGTGAGCTTGTCATACCTCTATAGCTTGTAATTATACCCGAGTTTCACTGATCAAGCTTTAGTGGTTTCAGTTGGTAAGTAGTCTTGGCGTGTTCAGTATCTTCCAAATTTTGCATCTTTAAAAGATCCTTAACTTACTTGTTTTGCCATCATTATTTTGGTTTACTTGTGCTCCTAAAATAAATATTCTTTTGGCTTGCTTGAGCTCCTAAAATAATTATTCTAATGGCTTGCTTGAAGTGATTTAAAAAAGAATTACAACTTTTCCAACATGCTCCTCCATACCTACTCTGCAATTACTTAGCAAATAATCTTGCACAAGTTTTTGTTAGTAGACCAACATATAACATTATCATTATATCATTGCACATATCTAACATTATGTTTGTGCCTTGTGATAATAAGAGTTATTAATATGACGACTCTACTAGTTCATATTTAACTGTAACTTCAGTTAGAGTGCCATACCATGTCTTTGATGATTTCTTGATTAGTATACTAGTTCATACCAACCTGAAGTGAGCTTATGAAGAAGAGATATACATAGTCCAATAGATTTGCAATGACAATGTCCATGAACTATTTTGCATTGACTTCATCTTTTGACTCACCAACCATAAGTACAGTTGTACACATCTACTAGAGTCCAATTCCAAGTTTGAATGTACATCAGGTATCTGATATGTCGTACTATACTCAAGTCTCTTCACAGGTGCTTTTTGTTAGATACTATTTTCTGATAATAACCTAGCATCCAGTTTGGCCTTGTCCCTCGTAACAATGCCATTGTCATCCAGTTTGACTTCTGGTTATCCTTGTACCAATTATAACATTATCATTTGATCTGGACACCGACTTCCCTATAATTTGCTTGCTAAATGATTGAGTTCATCTTGCTTTGCAATCACCCAATCAATCCGGATCTATCAGAGCTTCTATAACTTTTTTAGTTTCTTCTTCAGATAGAAACTAGAAAATTAATTATTCATACTGTAATGTCCTCCAAACCCGGGGTATAAGTCTGGGGGTTACGAGCTAATCACCAAACCTGTACAATCTTATTAATAAATAATAAAGAAATGAAACTAAACCCCTTTAACACTAACCAGGACCTTTTTAGGTTGAAGTATGAAAACAAGAACCACTAACTACTTTTATTACAAACCAACATTCAAAATCTCATAAATTCTTTTTATTACAAACCATTGTCTAATTCATTTTAAAATAAGTTCATATTTTATTCAAACACATACACTATCTATCAACACTCCACCTGCTCGGGCAACTCAAAGCTTTCTTCCTGGATTGGGATCAACACCTTGGGTATGAGAGGATCCCGAGGCTTGACCCGCTTTTTTACCACTCGAGTACTGATGGGTTTCATATTCCTTCTTAACTAAAAACAATAAGGTGAATAACAACAAAAGGGGTGAGCCAAAAATTGCTCAACAAGTCCACAAAATATAAATACTGTTAAAGCAATTTAAATGAATCCGTAACCCAGGTATATCTGCAAAGATATAACCTCACGAGACTAGAAAGAAGGCCATTACCGGCGATTACAAATGAACTAAACTGGACTCAATTTCGCAGTTATACCCTGCTGATCAGCCAGGATACAGTGCAGATCTATATCTCACTATATAGATCCTGTCGGGCACCCATGCACTACGACCCATCTCAAGGATCCGGTTATGTTCCGGTCCTTAGGATTAAGAAAACTTAATCCCCAAAGTAGTATTATCCAGTCCCTAGAATAGCAACCGGAACAATCGGTATGCTTTGATATATTCTAACCACCAGAATATATCAATAATTGTGAATGACAAGTGGAATATGAACAATGAATTCAAATGAAAAGAATAAATCAAGAATCGAAACGGAATATGAATAAGAGAATTAAAAGAATACAAGCGTAATAAAAATTTGAAATAAATATTACTATTCTGAAAGTAGAATAGGGGAGAAACTTGCCTTCTACGTGACTAACTGCAATAAAATCACTTTCGTCTATCACCTACTCAACCTGCCTTGCTGGCTTAGCTTCTGTTAGCAAAATAGACCGGTTAAGTCATTTTGTACTTCAATTGCATCTTGAATCGACTTCATTTCGTTCCTATTATCGACCCATACGCTTATGACTGACTCGTATATTACATATAAGCAAGTAAGACTCGATTAACCACATAATACACATAAGCACATAAGCACATACTCATTTTTATAGTTAAAGTAATTTTTAGAATCAAAATCGACTTGCTGATTGCTCCACTGGTCACCTTCTGCCTCATTTCCCATTTTTCCGGAATTTTTCGGACTCGTCTCAGCACTCATTTCGACTGATAATCAAGCAATTAATAAAGTCAACTAATTTCTAGAATAAATTAGGTCTTCATATTATTTTTAACGAAAAGAATTCATTTTCTGAGTAAAATGGCTATCGTTTCGCTCAATTCGGACTAACAGTTGAATTATTATCAATTAAACATTGATAATTCTATTTATTATTCAATATAAATAATTATTAAAAAAATTTAAATCCTAAAATAATTATTTAAGAAAAATCCAAGTCAAAAATAATTTTTTTATAATTTTTGGAGTTAAAATGAATAAGTTATGATTTATTGAAAGTTACTTGATTAATTATCGAAATAATTAATCATTTTTAATGATTAATTAAATAATGAATAACTAATAACTAATTAATAAATAATTATTTAATAATTTAAAATAATTAATCCCTAATTATTAGGATTAATCACAATTTATTACAAATATTTACAACTTAGCATTATTTATCCGTTAGATCGATTATTTACAAATAAATAATCGATATTATTAACTGATACGTTAATTATTGAATAAATAAGTTATTATCCGAATCATATTTCAACTCAACGATCCATTATTCGTATTTATACGATTTAAATCAACCATCTGTATTTAATTATTCGTTACGAATAATTATTACGTAATCTAAACGAAAGTAAATATATATAAATCGATACTCATACTCCGAATTCCTAAAATTTGAAACATTACTCGAATAATTCTGAGTCACTCGCTTTAATTGATTTATTATCGAAATAATAATCGAATTAATCGATTGAATTATCTAGTTTTATTTATTAAAGAATTAACTAAATAATAAATGATAAATAATTACATAGATAAATAATTAAATAAATAAATAAATAATTATATTTTCGAATTTCTAACTTACTAAAATAATTTAGAATTTATATATATAATATTTCAGATTTTTAATCTGATTTATATTTGATTTTTATAATTTAAAAAAATTAAATTCTGTTTTATCAAAATAAAAGTAAATAAATTTAATTCCAGAAACATAATTCAGATAAACAAATTGGGGGATTTTGGATCGAAACCGGGTTGTTTTCCGGGTTAACAACCGGGTCAGGGATGGCTAACCGGGTCGGGAAGAACACGACCGGTTTCTGGAAAATCTCCAGTTTCCGGCGGTTCCTCGCCGGACTCCGGCGAGCTTAAATCACGGGCTTAACGTGATGTTTCTGCTCCGTTTTCGACGCGAATCCATTCCAGAACCTCCCTGTAGTTCAGCCCCAGCCTCGATGATCCTTAACACCGCCTACACCATCTTCTCCGGCGAAAAACGTTCAAAATCCGGCGACCTTCAACCCAAGTCCGGCGAGCTTGATTTCCAGGCAATACCAGCATCGTTCGAATCATTGTTTGATGGGTTTTTGTTTAGAATTTCACGAGGAACACAACTAAACTAATATCATAATCTAATAACCCCTACAACTAGTTCTCCGATCAAATCAAACACAAGTCCGGCCAAAACTCAAAATCACGATTCTGTACACGAAAAATTACGATTAATATATCAAAATAAAGCTATTAACTTCTACAATCAAACCCCCATAACCAAAACAATCTCAGATTACTCAAAATCACAGAAAATCGAATCAAAATTTCGGATAAAACTACGAACTCGAACCATAACCTCCTGGGGTTATACCAATCAATTGAATACTCAAAATCATTCCTAAAACTCAGAGGAAGCTATATGAACCATCAAAATCATCAAACAATTCAAGAATCAAAAACGCCTAATTCGACTATAAACCCTAAAAATATAAATTGAAAATCAAAGCAACAAAACATGAAATTGATTATACCAATCGAAAGTAGAGATCAAGAGCTTTGCAACGACTACTTACATGTCTGATTTGGAGGTCGAAATCACGATGAAATCGTTGGTTGAACTCAAGAACACCAAACCCTAATTTCTGGAAAATTGGGGAAAATTGCTGAATTTTCTGATTTTAATTAATTAAATTAATAATAATTAGGGTTTTTATAGCTGCAAAATTAATACTCCTAAATAAAATTAAGGGGCTAATTATACATCTAATAAAAATATTTAGCCCTAATTTTCATAATTTTTGGGTATTAAAATTTAATTTATAATTATTTTTTATATACAATATATATGTCAAAATTTCCCAAAATTTGTGAATAATGCAAAAATACGAAGAAATGGTATAAATAAAAGTCCTATAATTTTATAAAAATAAAAATGTGATTTTGTGGGGTTTTTAACACCCAATGGGGCCCGGAAAAGTCATTTTTCGTAAAACGAGAAAATTTATAAAATATCTAGATGTTCAGAATAATGCGATTGTAAAAGCCGTTTGATGAAAAATAAGGCCCATTATTTTATTTGAAATACTGGCTTTAAAATTATTGTTTGGGTCGTAAAACGTTTGAAATGAAACCTATGAATGTGAAATAAAATATCTAGAAAATACCTTAAAAATACAGAAATGACACGGAATACACGTAACACATAACAATTAGGGTTTAACAGATAATCACACATAAATGACACATTAACATACCACATTTATTATAAATATAATATAATACATACGTAAATTTCCCAGTCGTTACATTCTTCCCCCCTTAATAGGATTCTGTCCTCAGAATCTTCTACGAAAACAAATGAGGGTATTTCTCTAACATTTCACTTTCGAGTTCCCAGATTGATTCTTCTACGAAACAAATGATCTACCCTTTCCAGTGAAGGAAGAGAATGTTCAATGCTGATCCACTTATGCTAGTTCAGGAATCTCTGGCCAGAGTGAATTAAATTAGAAAGGAGTTTCTAATTGACATTAAATAGAACTAAGCATAGTGAATGGGAAAGCAATTGATTAAATAAGATAGGCTTGACACGAGTTCCATGCCTTATATTTAATCATGACATTGAAGGGTAGAAGAAATTAATTGTACGGTAACTATTCACTGAATGGGTTCTTGGTATGCTAAGCAGTGAATTCGTATTATCCGGATAGTCGCGATATGCTGAGAAGTATCCCTCACGATTTAGAATAAATATGATTAATTAATCATATTTAATGAATTAGAGAATTTATATAAATAATGATAAAATAGTTTTATTATTATTTATTTATACTACCGGCTTAATATTGAACCTACAGGGTCACACCATAAAAGAGAATGATTTAATGGTGGAGGAATTAATTAATAATGGCTGGTAATTATTTATTTATGAAATAAATAATTAATTAGCAAATTTAATAATTGATTAAATGTGATTTAATTAATTATAAATTAATTAAGAAAAGTTCTAAATATTATTAATTAAGAATTTAATTTTGGAAATTAAATAAAGTGAGAGAATTATTTCAAAAGTGTTTAGAAAAAGGATTAATAATTAAAAGGTGTTTTAATTATTAATTAATAGGTTAATAAAATAAAGGGTTAATAATAATAATATTTTATGGAAAAAATTTCCAGCTGAAAATTTTGCCTATAAATATACAATTATAAACCCTTATTTTGGCTTAACCTAAAAAATTACAAAACCCTAATTCTCTCCACCACCTCCTCCTCCATTACATTGATTTCTTGGTGGATACCGGTGGAGTGCTTCACAATTGAAGAGCAGCTGCAAGGGACCTCCGCTCGTGGTTCTTGGATCGCTTTTAAAGGTTAGAAACGATCCCTCGATTTAATTCACGATCTGTATGCGTATTATATGGATATTATATCATGAAAATTATTTTACCATGCTTCCGTGATAGATAAAATTCAACATTTTTAACAAGAACCATATTTGCAATCCATGTTGGGAATTTCACTGGCTCGATGAATTTATCTTCCAACAATCGGTTAAGTTCTTCATCGATGGCTAAGTGTTATTCATCAGAGAACACATGCTTCATTTGACGAACAGGAGTTTTATCAATTTTGACATGTGTCGAGCTATTTCTTCCGAAATGCCCGGCATGTTAGCGGGTGTTCATGCAAATATATCTGAGAATTCTCGAATTAAAGCCGTTATTTCACCTTACAAGTGGGGAGCTAGGTCTTTGCCAATTTGTGTTATTTTTCAGGAGAACCGACGACGACTTCGATGTCAATAGTTTCACCGATGGGAGAAAAGGCAGGTTCTTTCGGGACGTCTAGGATTTCTCTGGGTTTGTTAGGAATATGTTGTGAACTTGATGACAAATTAAACAAAACACCTTAGTAGATTTAACTTAGTGAATTTTGTAGCACTCGACAGATGATCAAATATAGTCCCGACGGATGATTTATTATAGTTCCGACGGATGACAACTTGACATCCACCGGGTAAGTAGCTTATGTAATAATAAGATCTATAGCACATTTCTGCAAATAACTTTGTATAGATTCTGTAGGAGCATATGAGTCATGTTAACTACTAGTGGATATGCAGAATAGGTTGATTAATTGTAAATATGAGATGTCTTGTAATTTTATGTAAGTGAAATAGAGTCAAGTGACAAATAGCTACCCGACGGATGATCAACATAGCTACCCGACGGATGATCAACAAAGCTACCCGACGGATGACAAACATGTACCCAATGGATGATCAAATTCAAATATCTGTTGACAGTGACAACACAGTCACATGCGTTGGGTGTTTGGAAAAGGAATGTGGCAGCCTGTTAAACAGGAATTTGAGAACATAGAAGCATTACCATTCCAATGTAATTATGAAGATATTCAAAGATGCTGGAATAGAATAGTGAAGCAACATGGAGTTAGACTAGATATGTTTTGTTTTATTATCTTGTCTTATTGTCATGTAAACTTGGTGATATATAAACCAAGTGTAGCTAGTAGAACATTCTCACAAAGATTCAGTTTTGATTTTAAAATTTTCTTATAATTTAATCCATAACAATTTTCACATTGAACCCACAAAAACCAAGCAAACACATTTTAAAGAGAGATGGAAAAAGTTGTACTTGTCAAGAATTTCTCTGTAGTTTTTTTGTTCTACTTAAAAGCAATTGTGAGCTATTCAAGCTTCAAAGGGTTCTCATTTGATATATATATATATACATATATATATATATATATCTGATGGATACTTTCAAATCCACCAGAAAGTTTTAAAAGCTTGTGTTTTTATTACTTTGTGTTTTGATTTATATAACTCTTTCATTCCGCACTCTGCAGATCAAACACTTATATATTTATCGAGTTAGAACTGTTTTAAAATCTTGAAAAAGTAGCCAGAATTACATTCAACCCCCTTCTGTAATTCTTGTTATATTGTTAGGGAATAACAATTGGTATCTGAGCAAGCTCTTGAAGTACAAAGAGTGTAATGATCACAACAAACAGCAAGATGAACAAGAAGGATGTTGGAGTCAAAATTCCATTTCTGGACAAAGATAATTATCACCACTGGAAGGTGAAAATGCACCTACATCTTCTTTCCCAAGATGAGGCCTATATGGATTGCATAGAAAGAGGTCCTCATGTACCAATGGGAGTTGTAACTGGCAATGAACCATCTGTTCCCAAACCTAGGCATGAATGGTCAGATCCTGATATTGAGAAAGTCAGGATAGATAAAAAGGCCATGAACATATTGTTCAATGGAGTTGATGGTGATATGTTTGATAACATCATTAACTGTAAAATAACCAAAGAGGTTTGGGACACAATCCAAATTATTTATGATGGTACTGAGCAAGTAAGGGAGAACAAGATGCAGTTACTGATTCAGCAATATGAGCATTTCCACTGTGAAGAAAGTGAGTCTCTCACTGATATTTTTAGTAGATTTCAAAAGTTAATAAATGCTCTGAAGTTGTATGGAAGAGTCTATCAAACAAAAGATTCTAACCTCAAGTTCCTTAGATCTCTTCTAAAAGAGTGGAAGCCAATGACAGTCTCATTGAGAAATTCACAGGATTACAAGGAGTTCACCTTGGAGAGACTGTATGGCATCCTAAAAACTTATGAGCTTGAAATTGAGCAAGATGAGAGGATGGAGAAAGGAAGGAAGAAAGGAGGGTCCATAGCACTGGTTGCTGAGTTAGAAAAAGAGAAAGAGATGAAGGTAACAGCTGTTGAGTCTACATTAAAGGTATGTGAAAGCAAGGGTAAAGGGCTGGTAGCTGAAAATGAAGATCACTTAAGCCAAGATGACATGGATGATATTGATGAACATTTAGCATTCCTATCCAGAAGATTTTCCAAGCTCAAATTCAAAAAGAATTTTGGAGCAGCCAAGACAAATAGAAACATGGTGGATAAATCCATATTCAAATGTTTCAAATGTGGCTTGGTAGGGCATTTTGCCAATGAGTGTAGAAAGTCAGATTCTAGCAAGAAGAAGTTTGAGCCTGTTGATTATAAACAGAAATATTTTGAGTTGCTCAAGCAAAAGGAAAGGGCTTTCTTTACACAGGAAAATGATTGGGCAATTGATAGATTGGATGAAGATGAAGAAACAAGCTATGTCAAACTAGCCCTGATGGCCAAATCTGATGAAACAGAAACAAGTTCTTCAAGTAATCAGGTAATCACCACTAACCTAGCACATTTATCTAAAGTTGAGTGTAATGATGCAATCAATGACATGTCCACAGAATTATATCACTTGCGTGTTACACTTAAGTCCCTCACTAAGCAAAATGCTAAAATTAAAAAAAGTTATTTATTTTTAAGTGAGAGGAATAATGTGCTAGAGTCTCAGTTTATTGAATTTGAAAAATTGAGAATTGAGTGTAAGATTGCTAAGGATGAATTAACTGAATCCTTGAAGAAAGAAGAGATTTTAAAGAAGCATCTTGAACGAGAACATGAAGTGATTAAGGCATGGAAATCATCCAGAGATGTCCATGCTCAAATCACTAAAGTTCAAGGTATTGAGTCCTTTTGTGATGCAGCCTGGAAGAAGAGTAAGGAAAAGCTGGAATCCAATTTGGTTGAAGGATTGTTGACATATGTGGACTCGACGGATGATGAAAATCATCCGTCAGATAATCAAAAGGATTATCCGTCGAGTGACAAAGAGCCACATTCATCGGATGTGAGTAAACCAGTGAGCAAAGCTAAGCTAGCAAAGCTGAATGAGAAATATAAATCTGTTTCTAAGAACTTTATTCCAGGAGAATCAAGTCAAGTCAGGAAGGAGAAGAAAGTTAATGTTTGTCATCTGTCTATCAAGCAATTGAATGACAGATTAGAAAAGATTGAGGTTAAAACAGAAACTAAAAAGAAAAACAACAGAAATGGGAAAGTAGGAATTAACAAACATAACAACTACACACCTGATAAATATGTACCAAGAAAAATCCGTGTTAAGTGTGGTAGTGTTAATCACTTGTCTGTTAATTACAAACTTGTCATGCCTACTCCCATGTTTGCACCTCCCTCTTTTCCCAACATGACTGTGATGCCTGCCATGCCATTGGATGATATGTCTACTCAGAATATGAATGCACAATTTGCTACTATGCCATTTGCACCTAATCCTTAGTATGCTACATTTAGCATGCCTCAAATGCCATTTAGCATGCCTTACTGGAATAACATATTTGCAAACAGCATGCCCTTTCTGTTAATCAAAATGTGCATGATAATTCTGTTCTAATGACTGGTTTCAAAGGTCCAACTCAAATGAGTAAGGATGAATCAGAAATTCCCAAGCCAAATGAAATTAAACCTAAGAAACTAAAGAAGAAAGCTAACAAGGCAGGACCCAAGGAAACTTGGGTACCAAAATCAACTTGATTTGATTTTGATGTGTGCAGGGAAACAGAAAAAAAATTTGGTATCTGGATAGTGGTTGCTCAAGGCACATGAATAGAGATTCTACCCTGCTCACAGAGTTCAAGGAAAGAGTTGGCCCAAGTATTACTTTTGGAGATGACAGCAAGGGTTATACTGTGGGATATGGCTTGATTTCAAAAGACAATGTCATCATTGAAGAGGTTGCCCTAGTGGATGGTCTCAAGCACAATTTGCTGAGTATCAGCCAGCTTTGTGATAAGGGCAATTCAGTAACCTTCAATTCAGAAGCTTATGTTGTGACAAACAAAAAGAGCAACAAAGTGGTTCTCACTGGCGTGAGAAAAGGGAATGTGTATTTAGCTGACTTCAACTCATCAAATGCAGAATCTATCACTTGTCTTCTCAGTAAAGCAAGTCAAGATGAAAGTTGGTTATGGCACAAGAAGCTGTCTCATCTAAACTTCAAGACTATGAATGAGCTTGTCAAGAAAGAACTGGTTAGAGGTATTCCTCAAGTGGAGCTTACTAAGGATGGATTGTGCGATGCCTGCCAGAAAGGAAAGCAGATTAAAGCATCATTCAGAAAGAAGCTTGATTCAACAATTGAAGAACCTTGGCAATTGTTACACATGAATTTGTTTGGACCAGTCAATGTGTTGTCTATCTCAAGGAAAAGATTTTGCCTAGTAATTGTGGATGATTTCTCAAAGTTCTCTTGGACATATTTCTTAAAGTCTAAAGATGAAGCTAGTGAAATCATCATCAATCACATAAGGCAAGTCAACAATTATCCTGATTTTAAAGTAAGAAGAATCAGGAGTGACAATGGAACTGAGTTCAAGAATTCTGTGATGAGATCATTTTGTGAAGAGAATGGGATTATGCATGAGTTTTCTACAGCAAGAACTCCACAACAAAATGGAGTAGTGGAAAGAAAGAACAGATCTCTTATTAAAGCTGCAAGGACAATGCTTGAAGAATCAAAGTTACCAATATATTTTTGGGCTGAAGCTATTAATACTGCCTGCTACACTCATAATATTTCTTTGGTTAATCAAGAAAAGTGCATGACACCCTAACAATTGTTCAAGAATAGGAAGCCAGCTTTAAATTTTCTTTATGTCTTTGGCTGCAAATGTTATATCTTAAGGAATCAAACTGATCAACATGGGAAGTTTGATGCTAAAGCAGATGAAGGAATTTTTGTTAGATATGCTGTGGAAAAGGCATATAGAGTCTACAATCTAAGAACCAACATTGTTATGGAATCAGTACATGTTGTGTTTGATGACAAAAAGATTGAAGGACTGCAAGATGGAGATTTTCATGAAAGCCTCAAGTTTGATAATGTAGAGATGGTTAGTGATGACAGTGATGATGAAAGTGATCAAGAAATAGTGAATAAGGATAATGCAGAAAAGTCTACAACTAATAAAGCACAAAATTCATCATCTGTCGAGTTACAAAATGCTTCATCCGTCGGGAGACAATCTGCCTTATCCATCGGGAGACAATCAGCTTCATCCTTCGACACAAACTGCATCATCCGTCGGAACATTAAGAGAAGCTGAAAGTCAGAATAGATCACCTACAGAAAGTTCCCCTTTCTCAAATCAAAGATTCACAAACTCAAGGAGAGTTTCTCATAATCAAAACTCAGTCACACATCAAGACAATAATGAGGCTTCTTCATCTAGAGCTAATATACCTCAACAAATAAAATGGACTAAAGATCATCCTTTTGAGCTCATCATTGGTGATGCATATTTTAGAGTTCAAACAAGGAGAGCAACTCAAGAAGAATGTCTATATAGTAGCTTCCTATCTAAGGAAGAACCAAAGAAAGTAGAAGAAACTTTGTTGGATCCTGATTGGATTTTAGCTATGCAGGAGGAGCTAAACCAATTTGAAAGGAACAAGGTATGGAAGCTGGTACCCAAACCTAAAGGAGAGAATCCAATTGACATAAAGTGGGTATTCATAAACAAAATGGATGAAAATGGCATAGTGATCAGGAACAAAGCTAGATTGGTTGCTAAAGGCTACTGTCAACAAGAGGGAATAGATTTGATGAAACCTTTGCTCCTGTTGCAAGACTTGAAGCATCAGAATTTTCTTAACCTATGCAGCTCATGCCAATTTCAAGGTCTATCAAATGAATGTCAAAAGTGTCTTTCTGAATGGAGATTTGGAGGAGGAAGTCTATGTTAGTCAACCTCCTGGTTTTGAAGATCTAAATTTTCCAGGATATGTCTACTATCTTTTGAAGGAACTTTATGGACTGAAGCAAACACCTAGAGCCTGGTATGACACTTTATCAAAGTTTCTTTTGGAAAATCACTTCACAAGAGGTACCGTTGATAAAACTTTATTCTTTAGAAATGTTAATGGCTCTAGTATACTTGTTCAAATCTATGTAGATGATATTATATTTGGCTCTACAGATGAACTTTGCAAAAAGTTTGCCAAATTGAAGCAAAGTAAGTATGAAATGAGCATGATGGGAGAACTAACTCACTTTCTTGGTTTACAAGTTAAGCAAGTTAGTGATGGAATATTTATTAGTCAAACTAAATATATTCATGATCTTTTAAAGAAGTTTGATCTAATATATTGCACATCTGCAAAAACTCCCATGACCACTGCAACTAAGCTTGAATTAAACACTACTGAAAAGTCTGTGGATATTTCAAGTTACAGGGGCATGGTTGGCTAACTTCTGTACTTAACAACCAGTAGTCCAGATATAATGTTTGCTACTTGTATTTGTGCTAGATTTCAGGCTGATCCTAGAGAATCTCACTTAGTAGCTATTAAGAGAGTTTTCAGATATCTCAAGAGAACACCAAAACTTGGCATTTGGTACCCTAGAGATTCTGGTTTTGATCTAACTGGTTATTCAGATGCAGATTATGCAGGTTGTAAAATAGACAGAAAAAGTACAACAGGAACCTGTCAATTTCTAGGGAACAAGCTTGTGTCCTGGTTTAGTAAAAAGCAAAATTCAGTTTCTACCTCTACAGCTGAAGCTGAATATATTGTTGCTGGTAGCTGCTGTGCATAAATTTTGTGGATGAAAAACCAATTATTGGACTATGGTCTACAAGTGGATAGAATTCCCATTTTCTGTGATAACACAAGTGCAATTGCCATCACTGAAAATCCAGTACAGCATTCAAGAACAAAGTACATAGACATCAAGTACCACTTCATTAAGGAACATGTGATGAATGGTACTGTGGAACTTCATTTTGTTCCAAGTGAAAAGCAGCTTGCAGATATCTTTACCAAGCCACTTGATGAATCCACCTTTTCAAGGTTGGTAAGTGTGTTAGGTATGCTTAATTATTCTTGAATTATTTCAAATACTTATGCTAGTTATAATACAGCAAGAAACTTAATTGATTTTTCTATTTTGGATGAGGTTTTGGCTAAGTCAAAATTTACATCCTGACGGATGATCATTATCCATCGAGTTTGATCATCCGTCAGAATATTATTTGTTAATAAAAATCAATTATTTTTCTGGATTATTTTATGACCCGGCGGATAATTGATTTATCCTCATCCGTCGAATTGTCTCAATCTTAACCGTTAAAACTCTGAACATTATCCATCGAGTATACTTACAGTTTGTAAGTATAACACAACGGATAAGTGATAGAATTTTTACAGTTTATTTATTTGTAAGTATAACACGACGGATAAGTGACATAATTTTTATAATTTATTTATTTTTAAAAGGCTATTTTGGGCTATTTTGATTAGTTATTTTACTTCACTTTATTATTTTTGACAGTTTATTTCTGAGATAGTATAAAAGCAGAATTCATTTTTATTCTACTCTTTTATCATTCTCAAATCAATTACTCTAACTTCCTCTTCTCCAAAGAAAATATTCTCTCTACAAATTTCTCATTCTCTAACAATGGCACCAGTAGTCAAAATCATGTCTCAATATGGATATATCTATTAAAAGAACAACTTTGCAGCACTGGTGAATAAGGAGATTCCTCAGTCTGGAGACTTTCATAAGATGATGGATTTTGTGAAGAGCTGTAAACTCAGTTATGCTATGCTAGAATTACCCACAATTTACTGTGAAGTTGTGGAGGAGATATGGACAACTGCCGTGTACAACTCTACTGACAAGACCATAACTTTCACTCTCAAAGGTAAACAGTTTTGCATTAATAGTGACTTTGTCAAAGCATGCTTTAGAATTCCAGATAACATTACTACTGTTCCACACACAGACACTGATATAGTTAACATGTTAAATTCTATGGGCTATGCACTTCCTATTTCTAAGTTAAGTGAAATTAGGAGGTTAGGTCTTAGAAAGGAATGGAGTTATCTGTGTGATGTGGTAACTAAGGCATTTTCTGGTAAAATTAGCAATTTTGACTATGTTAACATTTCCATGCTTAACATGCTTTACATGCTAGTTACTGATAAGTACTTTAATTTCAGTGACTTGGTCTTGTTTGAGTTAGGTTATAAGTTAGCAGAACCTAATAAGAGAGGTAAAAGTATCTATTATGCTAGATTCTTTATGATGCTTGATAACCATCTTATTGAGAACATTGCAATTGAGAACCCAACCAACAAGCTGAATTTTTGGGTTCAAGAAAGGAGAGTCATTGTTGATCTCAATAGGGCAAGTCATCACAAAGAGGTGCCCCTCCATTACTTTCCAATAATGGAGGGACCTCAGGTAAGTGAGGTAAGTACCACTATCTCCACTCTTGCAACCTCACTCATTTCTTTACCTTCAAGTGTAGCTATGGCATCTGTGTCAATGACCCAACAGATGCCTACCCAAGTAACCAAACCAATAATTTCAAAATCCAAATCTAAGAAAGCCCCCTCTGGTTTCTTTCAAAAGAAATCAGTTGCAAAATCTACTAAACATAAAGAGGGGAGTGTGAAGGAGAGTGAGCAAGGTGAGGGACATGGTGAAAATTAAAGAAACCCTAAGGATAAGGCTGGTGAGATGAGTGTACCTAAGCCTAGGCACACCACAGTTTCCCAACAAACAGTGGTTGTTAATAAGGAAATAAGCTCACTTCTAGTTTCATTATAACGACTCGTGTATTCTTTTTAGTTATTTAATTGTGCAATTATGGAAATTATTAAATAAATAAGATATGTATGTTGGCTTTGACCGTTATGTGTTGTTTGATTATTATCCATATATGATTTATAGTGTACCGGATTGTCCCCGTGATCAATTATGAAGTCATATTGAATTGTTTTCACTTTTAAAAGTGAATTTAGTGCAAATTTATTGGCATAAATATTTGGAATGTTTCTAAAATTGTTTGTTTGATTTTATAATTACAATATTTATTTTTGGGATTTTATAAAACAGAAAAATCAATATTTCATCAATTATTTAACCCTGTATGATTTTCTGATGGTATTTATTTGTAAAATTTATATTTAATTCAGAAAATCTTTAAAAAATTATGAAACTTATATTGGTTTAAGTTTAAAATATTCCGAGAATTTTAAAATTATTTTGGAAATTTTGGGATTAATTTTACCCGCGCGTTGTTTCGATTATTTGTTAAAAGCACGTATAAA